>NW_027499053.1:0-92605 GCF_021521415.1 Bidens hawaiensis | reverse complement strand
CAAAAAGAGTTAAACAAGTATGATCATGTCCAAGTAACCAGTTATACAATAATACAACTACAAAAATAGAAAACTTATAAAAATTTAACGAAATAAGGGATCAAATTTCAGTCTAGTTAGGGACCACTACGTTTTTAGAAAAGATCCTAACAGGAATCATACTAACTACGTGACTGTCACATAGATCCATGTTTAGCTGTATTATGACATATAGAGACAGGTTGTAAGCAGGTAATATACTTAAGATGGTTTTCATCGTTTCTGTGATACGAGTTAGGTTCAATTAATCCTTAAAATTTAAGTGGGCAACAACTCAGAAATATTGATGCCTCCTATCTATCCTCAAAGCGTATTTGGCTTTCCCCAAGTCACCCCGAATTGACTTCGACCCATAGTGTCTGATTATCTTGTATGTATTCTTCTTCTGTTTCCCGTTCTTCATCTTGCTCTAAGATAGAGAAGTCTTGAATTTATGATCACTAATATGTTACAATAAATTTTTTTTTTTTTTTTTTTTTTTTTTGAACATATACTTCAAAGAAGAATTTTACTGCAAGTCCCGAATCTGGATCACTGCAGTGTCTTGAAACGCTTTCTTCACGGGAATCAGAACACATATGGGCTCGTGTATGACTGGGTAATCGCTTTTCTGCCTATCATTCGAAAAGATATATATGAAGACACACAAAACTCTTAAGGAGTTTCCACGTAAAATCAAGTAAAATTAGTTTGTATCACATCTCCTTTTACGCACCATAAAAAGTTACCATGACATACAATGATTGTCCTAAAGCCTTTTAAGCCTAATAACTTCACCAGCTAAGCACACACAATCAGTATATATATCATTTTCAAAGGTTAGATCAATTTTCTGTTAAACATAGCACATTTACTTCATACAAAGTAATAGACTTGAAAAGTAATTTCATTTCCCTTTAACAAAACTTTTGACTTCAGTCACCCCGATCAAGTCAAAGTCTTCAGGTAAACGGCAATCCTGAAGATCCAATGAATCAACTGGACCGACCACATACAAGTATGTGTCCTTCTAACTATGTATGACCGACTGATTTTCAGCGACAGAAAGAAAACACATCATAACTGCCCCAGTCACTTTCAGACTTCTGGTTAATGGCGATCCTCATTCTCTAAGTAGAGACGAGGACCAAAACATATCCGAGGATATGTCCATCAAACTGAGGTAACCGACTAATTTTAAGCAATAATGACATTTTTTTTTTTTTTAAATAAACACAAAGACATGGTTACTCGGGATTGATCATCCCGTTCAGCTCAATTAGGTTTTGAAATCTGGATTTATCAAACGCTTTTGTAAACAAATCAGCAAAATTTTCCAGTGTATCAACCTTTTCGATCTTGATCAGTTTCTTCTTAGCACAATCCCGTATGAAGTGATGACGAATGTCAATATGCTTAGTTTTACTGTGTTTCACGGGATTGTTAATTACTGAGATGGCGGCATCAAACTGAGGTAACCGACTAATTTTAAGCAATAATGACATTTTTTTTTTTTTTTTTAAATAAACACAAAGACATGGTTACTCGGGATTGATCATCCCGTTCAGCTCAATTAGGTTTTGAAATCTGGATTTATCAAACGCTTTTGTAAACAAATCAGCAAAATTTTCCAGTGTATCAACCTTTTCGATCTTGATCAGTTTCTTCTCAGCACAATCCCATATGAAGTGATGACGAATGTCAATATGCTTAGTTTTACTGTGTTTCACGGGATTGTTAATTACTGAGATGGCGGCAGTGTTATCAATTAAAATAGGAGTGAGTAAGAAATTCAGACCATAGTCGCGCAATTGTTGCTGAATCCACAAAACCTGAGAGCAGCAGTTGGATGCTGCCATATATTCAGCTTCGCATGTTGAAATTGCAACTGATGTCTGTTTCTTGCACTGCCAGGAAACTAATCTTCCTCCAAGAAACTGACAGCCTCCTGTTGTCGACTTCCGACTCTGATTGCATCCTCCATAATCAGAATCTGTATATGCCACCAATTCAACGTCTCCTCCCTTCGGGTACCACAACCCCAGCTTCGGCTTGCCCTTGAGATACCGTAGTATCCTCTTTGCACCTTTCAAATGAGATTCTTTCGGATTTGCCTCAAAACGTGCACAAAGACAAACAGCAAACATTATATCAGGCCTAGAAGCAGTTAAATACATTAATGAACCTATTATCGCCCGATACAGAGTTGGGTCCACATCTGCGTCACCATCTGATTCAGCGCCCAATTTGTGATTGACGCAGATTGGAGTGTCATATGGAGAACTGTCCTCCATCTTGAATCTCTTCAGCACATCATGAACGTACTTCGTCTGATGAATGAACATCCCGTCCTTCTTCTGATCAACCTGCAATCCTAGAAAGAAAGTTAGTTCACCCATAGCACTCATCTCGAATCGTTTCTTCATGACAGCCTCAAAATCCTGACACATGGATGCTCTTGATGCAGCAAAAATGATATCATCCACGTAGACTTGAACCAGCAGGAAGTCACATCCTTCTCTCTTCACAAACAACGTACTGTCGATCAATCCCCTTTCAAAACCGTTTTCCAGCAAGTAGTCTGATAACGTTGAATACCAGGCACGAGGTGCCTGATGTAATCCATATAGCGCCTTGCTCAACTTGTATACGTGATCAGGAAAGTCTGGGTCAGGAAAACCCGGAGGTTGCTCAACATACACAACCTCATCAACTTTCCCATTTAGGAACGCGCTCTTCACATCCAACTGAAATACCTTCATTTTTTTAAATGTAGCAAACGCCAAAAACAATCTAATCGCTTCCAAACGGGCGACAGGAGCAAACACCTCATTGTAATCAATACCCTCTTGCTGATTAAAACCTTTAACAACCAGCCTCGCCTTATTTCTTATGATAATCCCCTTATCATCTCTCTTGCACTTGAACACCCATTTTGTGCCTATAGCATGCACATTCCTTGGTTTTTCAACCAAAGTCCAGACTTCCATCTTCTCGAATTGAGCCAACTCTTCTTGCATGGCCTCGACCCACGAGCTGTCCTTAAGAGCCATTTGATAATTTTTCGGTTCAATCTGGCTAATAAAGCAGGAGTACAAACATTCGTTCATTATACCCGTTTCTTTTATGCTTGTATAAACACAGGTGTGCTCATTCAAGCTACTTCTGGTTTGTACACTGGAGGACACATCACCTATAATATTCTCCAATGGGTGATCTTTGTGAATTCTCGTGGTCAGAACAGCACCGACATGCAAATTATCTTCCAAATTTGAAGAGATCTCATCAATGGTTGTTTCTGGCTGAGAGTGAAATGGATTGATAAACTCAACTTCAGGTAAGGCAGCAGGGGTATCAAAAGTGTTTGATGTGGAAGGTTGACTTTTCTCAATAAGCTGTTGTTGCAATAGATTCTCTTCCTCATCAAGTATCATCTTCGTCACAGCTCTTTCGTCTTCTTCAGAAATTTCCAAATCAGGTACGTTAAACGACCTAAAAAGCTTAACATAGTCGAAAAGCTCAGCAGGTCCATTGCTTGGTTTTGGCGATTGGTAACTAGTAATGTCGGTGTTACAAACCACCTCCACCTTGCAAGTCGAAGTATTGAAGACCCGTCTGTTGGGAGTCCCAACTACATAACCGACTAAGATTCCTTCATCGGCTACTTCACCAAATTTCGAATTAGTCTTCAAAATCGAACAAGGAGACCCAAATGGTTCAAGACCGCACAAGTTGGGCTTTCTTCCATGCATAAGCTCGTAACAAGTTTTTCCAAGTCTCTTAACGGTTAACACCCTATTCAGAACATAGCAGGCTGTAGCAACTGCTTCAGCCCAGAACATCACAGGAAGCTTCGAGTCTGCCAGCATAGTTCTGGCTCCTTCAATTAACGTTCGGTTCTTCCTTTCAGCCACTCCATTCTGTTGCGGAGTATACGGAGCGCTGTATTGATGTTCAATTCCCTTCTGAAGACAGAAGATTTCCATTTCAAAGTTCTTGAACTCTGTCCCATTGTCACTTCTGATGTATTTAACTGATTTACTCATGACGTTCTCAACTTTTGTAATTAGATTCTTCACCATTTGAGCCGTCTCATCTTTCGTTTTCAGAAAATATACCCACGAATATCGCGAGTAGTCATCAGTGATTACCAAGCAGTAAGAGGTACCACCTAGACTTTTTACATTCACGGGACCGAAGAGATCCATATGAAGTAGTTCTAGAGTACCGGCAATAGAGTTAATCTTCTTGGTGAGATGGGATTTCTTGTGTTGCTTTCCCTTCTTGCATGCTATACATTTGTCTTCAAAGTTAAAACTTTTTAAGGGAACGCCCATCACAAGCCCATTCTTGACAATGAAGTTCATCTTCCGAAGATGAATATGTCCCATTCTCCTGTGCCACAATTCTGATTCTGATTCGCTTGCTTTTGTCATTAAACAAGATTCTCCGGTGGCCATTTCAGTAGACCTCATGTCCATCACATATGTATTCGTTTCACGTGGAGCTTTCATTACTATCCATTCGTCTGGTATCTGAAAACCAGGCTTCAATACTATCGCTTCATTCTTCGTGAAATGGACAGTGTAATCTTTATCACAAATCTGCGACACACTCAGCAGATTGTGCTTTAATTCCTCCACAAAATTCACATTCTCCAGAGTCATTCTCCCATTTGACACTGTTCCTCTACCAGTAATCCTTCCTCCGCTCTCACCAGCAAAACTAACTCTTGCTCCCTGAACAGGTTTTAAGTCTTGCAACAAGTGTTTGTTGCCCGTCATGTGCCGGGAACAGCCGCTATCTACAATCCAAAGATTGTTGGCAGCCCTGTTCAACTGTTCCTGCACAATAAAACAAAGAGTTAGAATCTTGGGACCCAAGACCATTTGGTCTTGGATCGATACGTCCCGTACCCTGGCTTTCTCAAGTTAGCATCAGGATAATTTCTGTAAGTCCTGTTAGGAAATCTCCTTGCAGATTGAGTGTAATGCCTCCCAAACCTATGTGAATTGAAAGTGTTATATCTTTTGGTTTGGTTGAAAAACTGAGGTTTGTTTTTATGAAAACTTGAATTAGTTACATTTTGGCCCTTTGAAAAGTTTTCATTTTTAGCAGTAACAAAATGACGCTTATCCTCAGTTTTATTTGGCCTCACACCTCTGAATCTCGGCTTCAGAGGGCAATCTGCAACAAGATGTCCTAATTTGTTACATCTAAAGCAACACCGACTCTCCTTTTTCTTGTCAAATGTTGGTTTGGATGTAGAGGCAGTGTTACCAGCCGTTCGTCTCACATAAGGTGGGACGTACGGATTGAATGGAGAACTCTTTTTAGAAATGTTATTTTTATCTCCACCGGTGGGTAACCCTACCTTCTCTTTTGTCTGACCAGATTCAGACAACTTCTCCGATTCTGATGAGACTGGACTCGAGACAGAAACTTTCACATTTGAAACAGGCGAACTCGTTTTGCCACAGCTAACACTTGGTTCTATATTTGTAACCTTGATGGGAGTTGTCTGAGTAACCTCGAGATCAACAGATTTCTGAACACTCGGATTATAAGTATAGTTGTGGTTAAAGGGTGGTGGAACCTCGTGATAACCGATTCCTCCCCTCTTTGCAGAGGTACCTTGATCACTCACGAGGTGATCAAGGATGGCCGAGGAATTCCTGAACTGCTCAAGTTTGCGGTTCAGTTCCACCACCTTCACCTGGTGGTCAGCAATCTGTTTATCCCGATCAGCAATCAATTTAGTTTTTTCTTCTAAAACTTCATAACTAAGATCAATTATTTCAATTTTCTCAGCAAGTTTAGTTTTTAAGCTCTGAATGTCTTTTTCACATGCTCTTATTTTAATTTTATAACTTGTTTCTCTTGCTTTTGTAAAATGGTGATCTTCTTTAATAGTTTTAAAATCAGCATCTAAACGGACGTACTGATCAGTTATTGTTGCTAGTTGCTCAGACAAATTCTCACAACTAGTACAAATATTCTTATTACTTACCTCGGAGCGATTGTCCTTGTCATTTGCCATGAAAGCTGTTTCTTCTTCAGTAGCTTTCTGATTTCCTTCAACCTTCTCACATTCTTCAATTTCAGCCTCAGCCATGTTTGCTTGCTCACCAGATTCATTTGAATGCAGGTTCCAGTTGTACTCACCTGCTTCTCTGGTCAACATGGCATTAATCTCTCTGTTAACTCCAAAGTGTTGTGTAGGCCGACCTTGTCCTCGTTCAACCCTCTCATTTCTACATTCTTTGGCAAAGTGCCCGTATTGTTGACAATTATAGCACCTTACCTTAGATTTGTCGAATCCAGGCCTACCACCAACAAACTTTCTTCCAGTTTTATTCATAAACCGTTTAACTCGCCTCACAATCATTGCCATTTGCCATTGCAAATCCATCTCCTCCAGATCATCAGCATCGATCTGGTCGTAATCCTCATCTAGAGCAGCAGGGTCCACAATCTTCCCCTGGATGTAGTTTTCGTAGGAAGCAATAAATGATGCATAGACTGCAAACTGCTCTTCAGCAGATTTTACACTCATAGGCATCTTGGAATAATTATTGCTTGAGGCATTTGCAGAGAAACCACTTGTGGATGCTTGAGGCTTTGAAGTACTTGATCCTCCAGCAACGAAACAGACATCACCGTTCGAGTTTACAGAAACGTTTCCTTCATGAGAAGAGTCAGAACCTGACTCCCCTTTTGAGTAATAAGCAGCTGATTCAGGCCTCGAACTTGAGCCTGAGTTAACCTTTGCACCATACATACCAGGGTCTTGTATCTGATCTGTTGGTGTTTCTTTTCGAACCATATTAAGCTCATAAGTTCTGAGCTTGTTTACTGCCGTTTCCAGATCATAATTAGGAAAGTCTCTGTCTTCCCTCATAAGAACGGTGTACATTTCCCACTTCGGTGGGAGAGCATCGAGAAGCTTTTCAACGATCTCTTCTTCTCGGTAAGCAATCGAATAATTGCTAAGCTCTGTCATTAGATGATAGTATCTGGTGATAATATCATCCAGTGATTCGTTCTTCAAAAATTTGAAGACGGAGAACTGAGTCTTCAAAAGTTTAATCTTTGATGCACGGATACCCACGTTCCCCTCGAATCTATTTTCAAGAGCATCCCAAAGCTCTCTCGCAGAAGTGTACTTTCAGAACGTATGGAGAACCTCTTGAGGAAGTGCCATTGTTATAGCAGCATGGGTCTTGCTCTCGGCCTCGTACATTTTCTTTTCTTCGTCCTCCATTTTGCTATACTTCTTAACCACATCACGACCTTCGTATTGCATAGTTGGAGGGATATATCCATCCTGGATGCACACCCACATTTTTGCATCCTGATATTTAATGTATTGGATGAATCTGTCCTTCCATGCCACGAAGTCAGTTCCTTTCATCAACCTCGGGGCCTTAGTGGCTGACCCCGCTTCTACTTCCATCTTGACCAAATCGGAGATGTTAATTGACGACATCTTTGCGAAAACACGAAAATCCGAAAATTTAAAAAAAAATCTTCCAAACAGCACAGTAGGCGAAGTTAAGAATAACTTCGCTGAAAGTTAACTTCGCTGGATCTTAAATTCGCTTGACTGGGCGAAGTTAAAAATAACTTCGCTTAGAATGAGCGAACTTAGGAGGTAAGCGAACTTGGGAGGTAAGCGAAGTTGAGGATAACTTCGCTGAGGCGAACTTATGAGGGTCGGCGAAGTTGTGGTTAACTTCGCTTAATCCTTATATCTTCGCCGAAACCCTACTTCCGGTGACGGCAACTTCGCCTGAAGAACTGTAACTTCGCCCGATGAACAAGGAAACTGTTCAGATCTGATTTCGTCAATCTAGCAGTTTCCGATCGATGTAATGGCTTGAAAATGACTGTCAATCACGAATATAACACAATCCCAATAAAAACACGTCCCGCGAATAGGTCAAACGAGACGTTTTCTACACCCGCGTGAAATCCCGAACCTCACAATCGAGCCGATGGCTCTGATACCAATTGTTGGTTCCTGGACGGATCGTACACGGGATGTCGCTATCTGCGCAGGTGCGGAATCCCTGCGTAGTTAGATACGAGTGCAGAATACTTATAAATCAAACACACGAGCAATGAACGAACACGTTATATTGATAACCGAACCCGTGACTCGAGGTCACTGTTACAGACTCTAACCCACGTTACTCACTGAACTGAACAACTGAAACGAAACCCTAACCGACATTCTAAACTGTTACAGCGAACAGTTTAAATAGACACGACAACTTCGCCTCAGGCGAAGTTGTCATTAACTTCGCTTGTTCAACAAGTTCGCCTGAGCGAACTTGTTGACAACTTCGCACATACAAAAACATAAACATAATCAAAAACATAATTACATTACAGACTCGATTACAAACGTTAGACTATGAACTACTGACACACATGTACCAACACTATCTCTTGTGGGAGGCTTACGAGTCCCTGGTCGTGTATCTTTGACCAAATGCTCAAGTTTACCCTTTTTAACAGCTGCTTCAATTTCATTTCTAACGGCCACACACTCATTCGTGTTGTGTCCAATATCGTTATGGTATAAGCAACGTTTCTTGTTATCGAGGAATGACTTCCTCGGTATTGGTTGAGGCTTTCTGTGGTCAAATTCTCAGTGGTGAGGATTTCTGAAGGAGTCTTTGATAATGGGGTCCAACTGTTGGAGGACCGAGCTGAAGAATTATGCTTACCCTTGTTTCCGATTAAGGACCTTGCATCGAATTGCTTTGGTGATTATGAAGTTGGTTGTAGTCTCGACCAAATTGTTCCCTTGGCCTGCCTATTTGGTCTTGGAGTTTGGAACTGGACCCTTGGTAACTTCTTTTGACTACTGGAACCCAAAGTTTTCTCATTTCTTGCGAATAAATTTGCCGCCTTCATGATTTCATCCCATGATTCGGGCATTCCGTCTCTCCCTGTGAGGGTACGGATCAAAGCATCACTATGAACGTTTTTGCGGAATGCTCCCCTCAGCATATCTTCGTTGACCCCCCTAATGTTAAGGCTCTTGTTATTGAAACGAGTAATGAAGTCTTCAATAGACTCATTATTCCGCCTTGTAACATCCAGAGTATTTCTGAGGGGTCGCTAGTATGCTTCTTCTACTGACTGAAGTGTTGAGAAAATTTTGCTACAAAGTCATTCCAACTTTTAATCTGTCCACCCGGAAACTTTTCAAACCACTCTTAGGCAGCTCCCGTGATTGTCAAAGCAAACATGTGGCACCAATATGGAAGAGTCCAACCACTGACTCCTCCAACTGCCACAAATCTCAGCAAATGATCGTTGGGATCTGTCATTCCATTATATGTTCCAACAGATGTTGGAATCTTTGCATTTATTGGAAATGGAGCTGTTGCGATGCTTGAAATAAACTTTGATTTTTCTGAAAAAGATTCTGGACGGTATGGTTTTAAAAAATCATGCTCAGCATTACTGTAATATTCCGCATGGTGGACAACTGGTCGCGGATAAGTAGCCCCTCCATATGAAGGGAGACGACTATCCCCGCTGTAATAACTACCCTCGGGACGATACGTCGAAACGTATTCGTCCAGTTCGTCCTCATAAGACAGTACCCTCATGTCTATGCAGGGACGAGGACGTAACCTCCGGATCTCACCAAGATTTTGCTCCAGTGGCTGACTGTATTGAATGTGACTTCCCCTTATGGGAGGAGAAATGGATCTCCTAGGAGAATCGTCATACGTCAGGGTACGAACATGAAATCGCTCATTCCTCACCCTACGTTCATACTCAGCTTTCAAATTCTCTTGTTGAATACGAAGCCATTCGGCAGGAGACAAAAGTCTTTCAGATCTGGAGTGATGACGAACTCTTCTTGGAATAGAATCACCGAAATTTTCTTCCAGGCTAACTCTGAGTGAGTTCGATGAGCATCTCTCATAATTCGTTCCAGATCTCCCAGATTGGAACCCCCTGGGGCTGTAACATGCCCCAAGTCAGTAGTTGGTGTAACAACAATTCCAGTGTCCACCGGGGTAACCCCTACTTGTTGAGCAAAAAGTCCCCGAGCCGTCGAACCACCCAAGGTAAAACCTCCAGGGTTTACGGCTTCGATTCGTGTAACAGGAGTCGTGATTCGAGCAAAAACAGACGTTGCTCCTTCACGTGTTTCAAGATTGAGATCACGTGAAGAATGAACCTGGTTCCCCGTCGGCCCTTTAGGTTACTGATTCATATCGTAAAGAGAACGGAAAAAAATTCTTGTTGTTCTAACAAAAACACGGATGGCACCAATGAAGAAACACGGATCTACTTCCCTATCTGGGTCCTAGATCTAATGAGTCTACAGGGTAGGATACGGTTAGCTGCCAATACGATATGAACCCAATTCCCAAAGTCCAATGACGTGAACCTGCAAAACAAACACCATGAGCTCGTTACGGGAAGGACAAGAGGGGGGATCTTCCCATAACCACCCTCTGGCGTGAGAATAA
This sequence comes from Bidens hawaiensis, assembly GCF_021521415.1. NCBI lineage: Eukaryota > Viridiplantae > Streptophyta > Magnoliopsida > Asterales > Asteraceae > Bidens > Bidens hawaiensis. Next base: position 82,082 of record NW_027499053.1, on the reverse strand, counting down.
GTACAATTCTGACGAAGATAAAGTACTTAAGTCAATATTGAGAGTATAGTGGGAGTGAATATGCATACCTCATGATGATTGAGAAGGTATTTATAGCCGAAGGGTGTGGGAAGGTGATTGGGCCAGCTGCCTCTTTAGAAGATGCTCTTATAACCACCTGGACATGTGTCCTCATATGATAGGTTCAGTTTATGCGTTGCATGTGCATGTATAACAACCTAGACACGTGTCTTCATCTGATAGGGTGGTATACAACCCTGGCCACGTGCACGGTTATAACGGCCTTGCCATGGGTCCTTTTCTGATTGGTTGAGGGACCACATATTGCTCAAGAAAGCATCTTGGTAGATCTTCTAGAATGTTACCAGGACATTACCTCATATGGTTATTTACGCGGACGAATGTTCCGTCTTGCGGATGACTTTTGAGGGTGCCAGGATGCTTCCGCATGCCTTGTGAGGGTGTTTCCTCCGCCGATAATTATGTGGGTGGTCCATATGTCCCGCGGGTGCCTTGTGAGGGACTTCTGGTTGACCCACGGGTAATACTTAAGGGTATTTGGGTCTTTTTGATACCCTACCTCTATAATTTGTCACTACATTTAGGCTACATCCTCAACGTTTAAAAAGCACACTAGACATTTCTTACGTTTTCGTTTTGTTTCAAAGTTTATCCTTTACACTAAATTTATTAATTTTTAGGTTCACCATGTGCAAAACGTGTGAAAGTGATAGTAGTTTATCCGCCACCCGTATCGAATAAAAGAATAAAATTAGTTTTACTCAATTTTATTATACTCATTTATTCCGTCTCATGAAAATTGAACAAAATTTACGTTTAGAAAAGTTTTGTATGACATGAGTCACAATATTATTTAAAAATAATAAAATAAAATATGTATACTCTCGTTATACAAGCGAAATACTGTGGTACAATACCGCGTACAAGACCAAAAAAAATAAATATAAAGTACAATTTATATTAATATAAAGATTCATGTCGATGTTTATGTTGATAACTTTAACGAAAACTTCTTGACTCGAGTCTTTCACCTGTTAAGTATCTTCATTCGTCTTAATTTTCCTTGGTGTGGCTAACTCCATTGACTGCAACTAAATATGAACAAAACAATATATATTGAGCGTGGTTGAGGCACGTATTCAATACGTATCCATTAAACAGATTTCGGGTCTCTACTAAAAAGTATGCCTGTCCCCCAGGGTACAACAACCGGAATAGTGTGTGTACTGTCGGAGATGACACTCCCACCCGAGATTGCATTAGGTAGAGTGGTGTTATTGAAAAAAAATATATGAAAGAATAAGACATTGATGAAAACAAGTAGAGAGTACTCATCTCTATAAGTTTCCACATATGAAGTTTTCAAGTGTTGTTTCTCCAAGAATTCTTTTTATCTCTTTTTTTTTCTCTCTTTTAAGTGAGACACAAAAAAAACTCTTATATAGAGTCATGCATGGATGAAGAGTTTCTTATTAATTAGAGACTAATATTAGACAATAAAACTCTAATAAAGTGACATAACTAATCTACTTAAGAGACATAAAACATCACTTAAGAGTTTAGTATTCAATTCACCACTTGAAGAGTCACATTAAATAAAACCACCAAATATCCATATCCATTCACCATATATTCCAACAATCCCCCACATGAATGATGATTGATCAAAACACACAAAATACCCAATGGAACCTCGATAGTTAAGTATTGCAGGATAGGTAGGTGTTAGCTTTGAACATTCCTTTGTGAAGCATATTTAGTCTCCTAGCGGTTAGTAGACGTGATGTCCTTGAACAAACCCCCATTTGTGTAGACGACAACGCACTTCACACAATACTCTTCTTAGTTGGGCCATCCCCTCACTGGCGTGTCCAATAATGGTCCTGGAACACTTTCCTGGTTCTGCGAGAACTCTAGGTATTGTGCACCCAATTCCATTTGAAGCGACCCAACTTCTCGCTAACATAAGTGATTTTCCTTAAATAATTAAAAGCATTATGGTTACCGTGATTTACCTAAACGATATACCAAAAATTATGCTTAACCTCACGATTTGTCACTGAATGTCATATGAATGGACGGGGACGTATTTAAATACCCTTTTACAGTTTAGAGGAATATATAACCATATATACTAGCTTATTGATGTATATAAAATTATACATCTTTTTAGCATTAAATAATCTCTAAAAACTGCAAAATATCAAATAATATAATTCAAATAGCTACTTATTATATTAAAATGTATTTTCGATAAAACAAGCCTCAAATGAAGAAACGAACGAAAAGCCAAAAAAACATCAAAGAAAATCCAATAAAACAATGAAACACACCCCCATGCCTCATGGAACACGCCCCCATGCTTTCCTATGCAAGAAAAGACAAAAATCTGCAAGAAAAGACAAAATACTGGACAGATGGACACGGGGCCGTGCCTCTGAAAACATAGGGCCGTTTTCACCTTTCAGAAAAGACAAAATAAAATATAACATGACACAAAAACACGATGTCATGCCTCATGGAGAACGCCCCCGTGGTGAGTCATCATGTACGATCTGACAGAGCATTAATTGCGATAGGACAGATGGACATGGGGGACGTGCCTCTTGAGACACGAGGCCGTGCCTAATCACCCAGACTGCCTATAAATAGTGGAGCATGTTGCATTCAACAAGTGTGCTTGAAGAAAACTTATATACGGGTTTCTCTTATAAAAACACCTACATTACACTCATATTGAAGATCTTATGGAGAGTTTAAAGGCTTGGAGGCTATCATCATCATCCATCATCATCATCATCATCATCCATCACCATTGAAAAAAGAAGATTCATCCATATTTGGTTAGATTGTTCTAGTTTGATCAAGTGTTTGTTATCTTCATATCATTTGATGTTCATAGCCATGCTCATTATGAGCTAAACTCCATTTACCGTCTAATTTCTATGAAAAAAACTTTGTTTTAATTGATTATTATACTAAATATGTGATTTAGTTTAGTAAGTACATGGTTATTTTGCAATTATCCTTTAATGAAAAATGTTTTTATCACTTTAACTCAATAAATCAAGGTGGATGATTAACAATCATTCATGATTCACTCATATTCTTGGAGACTAGAAGTGGTAAAAAGAATACCTTGATAACTTATTCAAGATAAAACATGGATCCTTTATATTGTACTTAGAAATGATGAGATATAAGCTATGATCTATTTCTCTAGTTTTGTTAATTCTGAAATAACATTGTTAACACGATTGCTTAGGTTATCATGCTAGTTAAAGAAATCATATGTTAATGGAATGTGTAATTATAACTTAATTAAATCAACCAATGGGAGGTTGTGTGAGTGAACTATAACCACCCGAAGTTGTTAGAATTGGTATTTGAGAAATCAAAGTCAATCCTAATCTTTCTACTTTACTAAACTACTTGTCTACTTAAATTGACATACTCGTGGTAGTATGCGATAAAGCAAGAATGAACTTGAAAATATGCATGCTACTTTCTTTTATGTAATAGAATATGTTCACTTAGAAATGAGATGCTATTATATCATATATTATTATAGCAAGTTTATCATATGTTTACTTAATAATCATCAAGGAAAAATGTAGTAGATACTTGATCTTAGATAGTAACCTTCATATAATTGATTTACTTTTTTCTTCTTGTCACATATATATTATATACTATGTTAGAACCAGTATATTACACGGGTTAGGAAAAATTATTAACAAAAAAAAAACAAATTTGATGATATTTTTAATAAGACAGGGCCAAAGTCAAATTCATTTATACAACCTCCTTATTCTTTTTATTCAATAATCATATTAATTTTTCCAACGATTAATCATATTTTACAAAATAAGTTATCTAAAACATATTAAAACAAAAGGTTTGTTCAGTTCAACCCAAACCAACTCAATTCAGCCAGAACCGGGTCAATTGGGTTAGTTCAAGAACAATCTTAATAATCCAACTTAAATTGTCAAATAACCTAAAAAATTTTCAAATGAGCCTGAAACATAAAACTTAACAAAAAATTCTAAAATCTGAAACTGCCCCTTCACTTTTGGAGTCAAAACAAAACTTATTATGAAACTTTAACTTTTGTATCCACTTTTTCTAATCTTCAGGTTTGACTAATTGATAATCCAAGTGATTTTGACCTTCATACAATTTACAACGAAAACTTGACTCGCTTATTACTTGTTGCATGCAAACCTAAATCGGCTTGTATCCAAGTTGCTATATAGTTATCCCTAGTTTTGTTTTACCGAAACCTAAACCAAACCTAATTCCTGAATTGCCCTTGACCAAAATAAAGATGCATTTTGTGTAAATTGATTCCCAAATATCTATATTATCTCATATATAGTTAAATATTACTGATCAAAGGGTAGATATCGATTACCTGTTTGAGAAATTTTGCAAGTTACTCTTAAGGTGAGAAACTATTCTTAAAAAAAACACCTAATTGGACCTTTTTATTAAAAAACTTATTTCGACCCTTTTCGGTCTCTTACCTGAAAACCATTTAAACACCAATGTGATAGACCAATATTCAAAGATCATATTCAGTTAAAAAAAATAAAGGTACGTACTAGTTCTTGGTGGAGCTTTTTACTTTTTTGTATTTAGATCATCACTATCATCATGAATAACAATTTGGTCAACGACAAACAATAACTAAAGAATGATGAAAAGGATAAAGAAAGAAACAAAAAGAGTAAAAAGAATCTACAATGCATATAGAATACCATTATACCAAAGCCATTAAGTATCACACAATTACCTCTTTAACATACAAAACATCATAAAAATGAAGTCACATAATTAGGACCTATGCTTAAGACATCAGACTCTTATCTCTATATTCAACACAATAGATACAAGCTGCTGTGAACCAACATATTATATAGCATTCTTGAGTTACAAAAGCATCAACAGCAAAAGGTAATATATATTTAAATTGATAATCGTTGCAAGTGTTTTCCATATATAAAACCACAACTTCTCTGCATTTGAACTCTATTTTCATACAACAAAATGATTTATCAACACATGTATATTCAAATAAGCATATTTTATAAATAAGATAGAAACTGGTTAGGACGACTAACAAAATTCATATCATCTTTTATAAATAAGATAAAAAAAACCTGAGCGTCAATAAAATGAAAGCCATTGAGGCTGTTAATGACGTTGACAATTTATTCGGGACTAAATCCGTTCTGGGCAGAACTCGCCCGAACCTTTAATTTTATAATTCTTCTCCTGGAACCATAATATTGCTTCCTCCGCCACTGTAAATTGCAAACGACAAACCCTACTTTGTAAACAAACCCTCGATAAATTTATGGACTATAAAATCAAACGATAAAACATAGAAATCTTATACTAACTTTTTAGAATTAGGGTTTGTCATTTCGATTAGAACATTGAGCAGCAATAGTGGGGAACGATTTGCAAGAAATGTATTCCTTAAATAAACGATTATGGATCCAATATATCTTCTGACCCGATTACTTTTGGATTATCATAGATCTGTTGAAACTTGAAAATGAGGTCGGAATACATGTTTGGAATTCACAGGAGCCAAACACCACCGAATGAGATTGTAAGGTTTGATAAACGGGTTATTAGGCGTATATGATATCCAGATATAGTCAAACGGGTCAGAAGATCCGCGTGAACTTTTATTCTGGTTTTTAAAAATTAAATAAGGTTGTGAATCCACGTGGACAAAAGGATGGATTTGAAAGCCATGTGGCAAAAATAATGAATTTGGTGCATTGTAAATTTACTATGGTCGAAAATCCACCTATTTATTATTTATTAATTAATTATATATTATATATATGTAGATAAGTATTTCTATTTAAAGTTTTCAAATCAACACAAAAAATGATTAAACTCTCCGATTAAAGTAAAACGAAGATTTATTGTTAGAAACATTTGTGTCCACGGATCGATACTTAGTTCTTACCAATATTATTCTACATATACGATAGGTACCCTTGCCTATTTTGTATGTATTTAGTGTTAGTAGAAATACTTTATAAATTTAAAACATGATCTTGTGCGAAAGCTACATTCCAATCCTTTACAATAGTTTATACCACTCAGCACACAACATCACTTATATATAAACATATATATTATCTACACCCCCCCCCCCCCACAGTGACCAACATTAGATATGTGAGTTCATTGTCCTATTGAACCTAGATCTTGGGATCTCCCGCCAATAAGGTTAGGTTTCCTTCACATACCTTTACAACATGACAACTAGATCTCTTACCTCGAGTTGTTGGATTCATAACATTATCTTTGACTTTATCTAGTCACTACAGATAACTAGCGTAGTTGAGATCAGCTGTCATGATGTGTTCTTAACTTATAAGTTAATTTTGTCTATTGTCAACTTTCGAAGACTATAACCTCAGTGGCCACCTGAATCTGGTTATAATATTTGTCTTGTAAGATTTACTTATCATTAAAGCAAACACATCTCCATTATGCACTACAACCTTTTTGTCCTCAGTTTAGGTCGTGTGTTTGCAATGTTAGATTGGATTACAATAATCCTCATTGCTAAACCTTCCAAGTTCAAATGCAAGACACCTCCACATTTAACTACTGTTGGATAACATCATCCAACTTTAGAATGGGGTAAAGAAAGGTTCTTCCTTCATACACAAGTTTGATAAATCACCAATACCATTTGTACACACTTCTAAAGAGTAGTTTCTTAAGCCCCCCCCCCCCCCACACACACACACACATTTCTTGCATTTTAATATAGTTTGTTTAACTTTACTTATGAAGACAACTCTACACTCATGATTTGAACAAGACCACGTCTTTTTATTAGTGATTTCATCAATGCTTACTAATTAAGTAACACATGCCTTAGTGGTAGTTTCCACCACTCACTAAATTTTAAGCTAAACTTGTCATAAGGTTGTTAACAAACCATCACATATCCAGAAGGATTGTAATCACCATCTAGAACGTATCTAAAAATTTTGAGGCCTTCTTAAGATCCTCACAAGTTATATCATTTCCTTAGATTAAATGAAAATTTCTCTAAATTTGTCTATACACAAATTCATTCTTGTGTTGTTGACGTTTCATATTTCGTGTTAATTAGTCTTTATAAAGCACTATAATTAACAAGTATTAGTCTAGCATGCTTAGACTACAATACTTAAGAATGTGAACAGAAGATGCATCATTCTGATCATTCACATTCATTACAATATCACTTGGAAACACTCAATCCTTTGTTTGACAAAATTATAAGACTTATTCACAATCCCCAAACCTTAATATTCAGGAAAGTCTCACAAGTTATTGTATAAAGAACATACATAACTTTTTCCATTCATTTAAGGAAAATAACTCTTTTGTCTTTGATATTCAAGGCTTTATCCAAATCATTTTGACGAATACATTTATTACCAACAAGATGAACGCTACTCGTCTACAATCACTGTTATGTTGAGATAAAGGAAACTAGATTGACACTCAAACTCTTGGAATTCACATTTGCATAAAGTGATTTATACATTTCATTGTTGTCTCTTGAAACTATTTATTGAGATACTCTCTCAAAATGAAAGAAAAACTTTCACATAGTTCAAACAAAAAGGATGGGAGTAGAAACATTTATATGTTCATCACTATTTTAAGCATATTATAATAAATCACTTACGATTCACTTAAATTCACTTGCAATAATAACATAATAGATCTCTTATGATTCACGCTCGGTGGATTTTCAAATATGAATATTCAATGATATAAATATCTTCTTAACGTATATTATGTTACAATTCACATTTAGTGGTTATATATTTGATGTGTCGTCTAAGACTTTAGTCAACGCAACAACTCACTAGTTGTTTCTTGTGCAAAATTCTTTTGAACTATCAATACAAAATTATCCTTTTTTTATAAATTTTTCGTTCAAAAAAATCTATATAAAAAAAAATTGGTCGTCATGATAAATATTTTTGTATTTGGTTGTAAAATTGCATGTGTTATCCGAAGATATTAAACAGAAAATAATAATACAACCGGAACTACAAAATAAATTGTAAAACTCCTTTTAATAAAATTTCGATCAACGGATAAACATACGACATTTAGACATCAAATCTCAAAGTGTTATTATCTTCAACACTTTCATCATCCCATCGAAATCATCTCAATGATATCATTTTATGTTATGTACTGAGGAACTCCCTCAAATAGAAATCCATGCACACATATCCTCATTATAATATTGAAATTATATTCTTGAATAAATATGTTCAAAACAGCCTCAAGTTGTTACAACTGCTACATTTAAGTAACGAAACTTGAACAATCAAATTTGTTCACACAACATGAAGTTGTTTTCTACTACAGAGTATCCTTGAGAACATTATCTTAGTTTAACATGTACTACTTTCAGCATGAGTTGAGAACCATTTTGAATTATCTAAATTATGCAAAACTTTGTTATAAAAATCATTCTAAAACATTTCTTTAGTTTTGCAATATATTATATTAATAATATCAATAAGGGTTTATAAAATCAAAACCTAAGATATCAAATGGTTTTATACGGTTTAGGTTTAATCCCCATGTACTAAAATGGTTTCTAGAATGCAAGAAAAAAAATATTATAACTCGCACGCTATAAACTTGAACGTTTACATATAACATTTTCCTATGATAGAGTCTATAAAATAAACCATTTCTAATTATTTCTAACGCATGCGTTAGAAAATTAAATGTTTATATAAAACATTTGCGGTTAGTATTTCTAACAAACAAGTTAGGACTTAAACATTTCCAATACACACGTTAGAGAAAAGACTATACATAAATGAAACATTAAACGTTCAGACAAAACCTTTTAAACTGTTGGTTTTCTAGTGTATAGCCCAAAAGTTACTCCATTAACATCGAGTTAATACTTGAATTATAAGTAACTTAATTGGAGGAATACGAACAGAAACCCGTGAAAGCTTTTATCCATTATTTCACCAAATTACACATGAACGTCTCCCACATTATTTTCTAACACCACCTGTTAGAAATTGTGGTTTAGATAAAACGTTTTAACAACATATATTAATATATATATATATATATATATATATATAATAAATCGTATCTTACACGCATGTTAGATATTTAAACATGTGGAAATAAGGTGTTTAGACAAACTTTTTAAACATATAATTTTATAAAAATAATCATTTCTAACACACATGTTAGGAAATAAAACGTTTACACAAACCGATAAACACAATCTAAAGGATTATTAACGTTTACAAGAAACGAATGGTTTACTAAAAACCATTTTTAACATAATTGTTAAATATAAACGATTGGAAAAATCGTTAAAATAAAACCAATAAAATCTCAATGGTTTTCCAAGACCGTTTCTAACACTATAGTTAGAATACAAGCGATTACAAAAAAATGTTTCTAAATCAAATGGTTAAATCAGACATTTCGTTATGTAACACGGTAATTTTTTTTAGATATAAGATTGTACTCCAATCTTTTAAAATATCCAAAAACGATGTTGTACTACACATGATATTTCCCAAAATTATTTCTAAAAGTTTCATAAAAAATTCAATACTTCTTATACCAATTATTTCGTGAACCCAAAATACTTATAAATAAAGTTTTAAGATTGTAGCAACAATCTCACGAAATATGTTTTAAGATTGTAGAACATGGCTCACAGTATTATTTAAAAATAATAAAGTAAAATAAGTATAATGATACTCTCGTTATACAAGAGAAATACCGTGGTACAATACCGTGTACTAGACCAAAAAAGAAATAAATATAAAGTACAATTTATATTAATATAAAGATTCATGTCGATAACTTTAACAGAAACTTCTTGCTTGAGTCTTTCACACGTTGAGTATCTTCACATCCGTCTTAGTTTTTCTTAGTGTGGCTAACTCCATTGACTGCAACAAATATGACAAACTGAACTCATCACGACTTGACTCAAATTTTCGGGACGAAAATTCTTTAACATGGGAATGATGTGACAATCGTCAATTTTAGGTTAACTCCGTTAACTCCGTTAACTCAACTCCGTCAATTCAAACTTAAGATCATTGAATCTGTAACGCACACCTCATTACATTTAAACTATGGTTTAAATGACGCTTGACACTTACTACATGTGTAGTCTTTCGGGATTTGCACCGAAACGCAAATGAGTTGACGCAAACGATTGGTGAATAAACGAAAAACGCCAAAATAATAATTATGTGATAATTATGTGTTAGACTTATGTGTTATGTGATAACATTGTTATAAACGTTAACTCAATGTGCTAGAACTAGTTAATTAAGCTAGAGAAGTAACATTTGAAAGCGGAGGGACCTAGATGTAACATGATTGTTATTAAATAATATTAAGCTAAAACCCTAGCCTCTCTTTCTCTCTCAAAACCGATCGGCCAGCCCCCCCTTCTCCCTTGTTCTTGGCTGCCGTCAATCACACACACACATATACACAAGATCTTTCAAGTTTAATCGAAGATTAAGGTGCTAGGAAGGTATAAACAACTATCCTATGTATTTTACATGCTTAATTTTGAGTTTGAATGGGTTAATTATAAACCCTAAAATCTGGAAATTTCATATATTGTGTTCATATGATCTTTGTTTGATTTGATGATGTATTGATGATGATTTGATAACTAGAATTGATATTGTTACATGTTAATTGGTGTGTCTTGATTTTGAGATCAAATAAAACCCTAACCATGTATGTATGGTGTAATTGATGTGCATGGATAGTGATTATGGTGTCTAGAGTGTTATATGAACGGATTATAGTCTATAGATGGTTAATATGTTGAGTTTTGTTGCAAACAGTTTCTGGATAGATTGTGTTGTTGATGTTCAATTGACTGTATCGGGGTGTAAATGTGAAAATTGGTTGAGATTATTGATACTACAGTAAACTAGGTTGAGTCTAGTTTCTAAAGAATATAAATTTTCAATTTTTGGACGTGTAAAAGTTAACCTTTATGATTTTACAAAAACGTTGTGCAAAGCTGAGTTGTTAGACCTGCTGTTAGGTTGTTTTGTAAATGTTATATCTCATGAACTACGAGACCAATTGGGTTGGTTCCACTTCTGGAAGTTGACTTATTGAGTTAGGAACCTAACCCAAGTGGTCTTGCATTTGTTGAATTTTTCATTTAACGGTAATTTCAAATAACATTCTGTTGCGCATGAATTTGACTGTTCTGAGCTTGCTGTAGTGTTTTGATCATTATGAGAAATCTATGTGGAATAAAAATAAAATAAAATATGTTCTAGAAACCTAACACATGCATGCTTTAGTGATGATTTTTGGTAAATTAATTGAGATGCTATGATCGGTGTAATAGTACAATCTTTCAAGTAGAATTTCTGTCTCGGTGAAACTAGCTGCTGAATTTTGTGAAAATGCATGAAACATGATAATTGCTAGTTAATTGTTATGTTTTGACCAATTTGCCCCTGCGGGGAATACTTGCTAAATAGTTGTCGTGTTTTGACCAAATTGCCCTTGCGGGGAATAATTGCTAGTTAATTGTTATGTGTGACCAAATTGCCTTTACGGGGAGTAATTGCTAGTGATGTACATTATTAATACATGACATGTAAATAATTGCTCACACACGTATCGTATCACAAATGTACTCGTTAAGTCACACACGATTCACAAACAAACACAAAACGTATCTTGTGATTAGGAATTATGTGCCGGGTCTAGAGACTCGATATTAGTTCCGATACTTAGAAAATCTCCTTGTTGTTTTAGAACGCTAGAGAGAGTTTTCTGTGACGCGCATCACTTGGTGATTTATTTTGGGAATTCTTCGCAAACAGTGAGTTTCACTTACCCCTTTTAAACTGTTTTAAACGCTTTTCACTTGGGGGAGATAACATACTCAGAAAACGCATTTAAGATTTTGTTAGTAAATTATATATCACTTGTAAAGGCTAAGTGGCAAACGAAACAATAGAAGTCCTACACATCGAACCGGTTAATATTTGGAATAGCGAGTCACTGTTGAGTAGTACTACTGGGTTTGACAAACCCCACCCAACGCTAAACTCGACTGGAGGTCGAGCGGGTGTAATTTTGGCTAACATGTACCATGGTCTGGATGACCTGGTGACAAGGCACTTGATAAACAGTCAGCTTTGGTGTCGAACACTTAGTAATACTTGTTGTATAGGCTAGCTACCTATCGATATATAATTGATTTAACACTATCTGGTAACGCAAAACGCTGAACGCAAACGCTAAACGCTTTATTTTATTTAAACTTGTGAACTCACCAACCTTGTCTTGACACTTTTAGTATGTTATTCTCAGGTAGCCGAGGCGGGCGCGCGGTATAGGATCATGCATGGTTTTTGAACATTCTGATATGCAAACATGTTTTAACTATTATTACTTGGGTTTTTAAGTCGTCCTGCGTGACGCAACTTTTGTCTTTTGGTTTTTACGCTTCTGCACTTAATTTCATTTAAACGTTTATATGGTTTGATTATAACTGATGATTCCGATCCTGTTAGTTCACACCCTCTGACGGTAAAACTCCGTTAGTGGAATTTGAGGGTGTGACAACAAAAGATGAATAAAACAATATATATACTGAGCGTGGTTGAGGTATGTATTCAATACCCGCATCCCTTAAAACAGATTTCGGGTCTCTACTAAAGAGTTTATTTATCTCCCAGTGTACAACAACCGGAACAGTGTGTGTACTGTCGGAGATGACACTCGCGCCCGAGATTGCATTAGGTAGAGTGGTGTTATTGAAAAATAAATATGGAAGAATAAGATATTGATGGAAACATGTAGAGAGTACTTCTCTCTATAAGTTTTCACATATGAAGTCTTCAAGTGTTGTTTCTTCAAGAATTATTTTTTTCTCATTTTTTCTCTCTTTTGAGTGAGACACAAAAGAACTTTTATATAGACCATGCATGGATGAAGAGTCTCTTATTAATTAGAGACTAATATTAGACATTAAAACTCTAATAAAGTGACATAACTAATCTAGTTAAGAGACATAACACATCACTTAAGAGTTTAGTCTTCAATTCACCATTTAAAGAGTCACATTAAATAAAACCACCAAGTATCCATTCATCATTTTTCCAACAAGTTTATGAATTACGAAGCCATTCAAATTCAAAATGAAACTTCAACTGAACAACATGTGTATAGTGGGGGCGATCTAATTTTTCCATTCAAATTCAAAATGAAACTTCAACTGAACAACATGTGTATAGTGGGGGCGATCTAAATTTTCTTTTTATTTTTTTTCTTATTGCTAACGCAAAATATTTGGGTGGGCTCTATAGGTTGAGTTGTGTATTTGCTAAGCCTAATTATGGGCTGTGTTAATAAAATTTGCCATCCAAAAAAAAGAAAAGAAACTCGCATATGAATAAGAAGCAAACAGTTTATCACATATTTCATTGTTGAAAATAGTGCTTACAGACGCTTAACTCCCCCCTCGCCATGTGCTCTCTATGATTGCTCTCTCAATATTGAATCATACGATCAACCACACCTATCATGAGACCCACATGATCTACTTATACACGAGAGAAACAACGGATGACCTACTAGTGGGTAGTAACATCTGTTGGCCCAGGCGGATCAAACGAACTTATCAAACAAACGAACACGAGATATTGGGGTAACAACCCTCGACTCTTTTCATATAATCAAACGAACATACCAAACGAACTTCACGAACTTATCAAACGTACATTCTTTTCAGTTGTTTGTAACAAACTTGTTTTACAAGTTCTTTACATTCATCGTTCAAACCATCCACATTAACCTCACATACCACTTCATTCTTCACGTTCTTCTTTCTCACTTTTCTTTTCTTTCTTTGCTCATCAAAACTTGCAGATGGGCTATTCATTCCTTGTTTATGAGACCCTGTTGGACCTTCCATTCTGGAAATTCTTTTCAACCTTTCATTCGGTTATGACTTTTCATCAACAAATGCTCGACTATTGACTTTCACATACACTTCTAAATTTACAGACTTCTTAGCTGCATCATTCCTTTCATTCAGTATCGTATCCTTTCTCTTATCATCATTAGTAGCAGATTTCTTGCTTCTTTTCTGCTCACTTATCTTATCAGTTTTCTCATCATCAAGGTTGTTTGAGTCATAAAAACATACATTAAGATTCTCCATCTTCTCTTCTTCTTCTGAAGAAAAAAATTGTTTCTTTTTCTTCATTCAACCTTTCTTTTTCTTCACTTCTCAAAACAGCTTACAAAACTTCTTCTATCTCTGCAGCTCCCCGAGCTTCATTATTACGTGCTTGTTCTTCTTGAACAATAGCATCCAATCTTTTCTTCTCAACGATCTTATCCAATCTTTCTTTCTCAGCGGCTTGTTGAGCTGCTTTTTCATCCTCCTCTTTTCGTACATAATCAAATCCGAGATATTGGAATCTTCAAAGCACGCCATACTTCCCCAGCATTCATAAGTATGCCAACTTGTACCAAGATGTCTTCCGGTAGGGTTTGACATATAAAACCCAACGCCGTGTACATCCTCCTTTCATCTACAGTCACGCCGACTGTAGGTTCAATAACTTCCCAAAAACCATACTCTTTTATAAATCCCTCCATCTTAGTCGACCATACTTTGTAGTTCGATTTCGTCAATATTGGAAGTCCCTTACTCACCATCCTGTCTTTCCTATATTTACTCTCTTTATGTGCTTTGATCTTTCGGTTGGAATTGAATCCCGATCCCGAAACCAATCTCTAATAAATAACCAATTACCACAAACTTTGCTTTAAATCAAGAACATTCTTCATTGCCCAACAAACAAAATATTAATCACTTCTCCTTTTAGTTAGTTTTCCAAAGCACCACAACAAGAGAAAAAATAGATTGCTTCAAACTTTGTGTGTCGTTCAAGCCAAATAGTTGTGTTAATTAATTCACACAATATCAATCGCAAAAAAAAAAACTAATGATATAATGATAAAAATTGAAACAAACTGTTTGATTTCTTCTTATCCACGCCACAAGAAACAAGAACATTTCTTCTTGTTGACTTTTGTGATAAAAGTGGTATGCGAAAACACAAGAATATGGGGACAAGAGTACTTCGATCGAACACCAAACCTTAGTATGAATAATAATTTCCAACAAATTAATATGCAACTTCTCTGTAAAAATGAATCTCAACTGACTTCTCTCCGGCAACGGTCCTTTCAACCCTTCAAATAGGAAACCCCCGAACTTCTACAAACAACGAGCCTAAGCTCTGATACCAATTGTTGGCCCAGGCGGATCAAACGAACTTATCAAACAAACGAACACGAGATATTGGGGTAACAACCCTCGACTCTTTTCATATAATCAAACGAACATACCAAACGATCTTCACGAACTTATCAAACGTACATGGAGATGAGACTCCTTGACTCTCTCTTAACTCTCTCTCAACTCTCATGAATAAAACTAATAAACTAGACCCTATTTATAGACTCACTAAACTTGCTCTTCAAGACATACCTTTCATAAACCTACTACAATTCAAATAACTAAATTATAACTTAATAAAATAAACCTTTAACTTTACTAATATTCAAGATTAATCCTTCAACATCACCTAGAAGGAGACATTTAACAAAGGAATAACAAACTTGATTCTCATTTGTTGTTAAACAACTGATCATCTTACAAGGACACTGTTACATTTAAATACTGATGCAAGATAGACTAATCAGTTGATCTTTCAAAACAACTTACATATAGTATATCAGTTATTTCTTCAATCAACCCTTCTAATTCAGTATATCAGTTATTTCTTCAATCAACCCTTCTAATTCAGATGTTTGTCTTCATCTTCAATTGCCCTTAGCTTCAGTAGTTATTTGTTATTACTAGTCATTTCATTTGAGAGAGCAGTTCGTTCACACTTTATTCATGTGAAGACAACTTATATTGACCACCTATTTGATCTTTGGCATATGTGTGCTTCATAGGGTTCAACAATCTCCTTTTGAAATGATGATGTCAAAACCGTTTATTTTCACTTAACTTATCAATTTTTTCCGTTTAAATTGTAATTCAAAGTTCTGATCTAGAATATCATCTTCTAGGGTTAGTCTAAGAATGTCCTTTTGTTCTTCAGGACTTAGTCCAAGCAATTCATTCCAAAATTCAAAAATCTTTTGACTTACCTTTTTGCTATCCAACAATTATCCAAGAAGTAGCTTTGTTACAACTCCATTTCTCAACTTTTGGCCCGGATAAGTCTTGGCTTTCAGAATTTATCAAAGTAGGACTTGGAGAAGAAGATTTTAAGGGTTGCTTGTGAGTTAGTGCTTACGGACTTTCAACATCAAGTTGTTTTCTTATTTCATCGAAGATAAACTTGTCGCGCTCTTCTTCCGGTTAGGGTGTAAGCTTCTTATTATTTATATTTGCAAGATAACCTCTTGTAGAAGATGACATTGTATGAGGCACTCTAGGCTTAAAAACAAACTTTCTAGGATTAATTCTAGAAAAACCAAGAGGAGGTGATAGTTTTTCTGTATGTAAACCTCTTTCTCAAATCTTCTAATTTCTTGAATTCTTCAATACTTTTTGCTATTCCACCTACTAATAGCTCTTTTTGAGTTAAGTTTGCATTGGTAAGCTCCATCTTCATTCTTGTTAACCTATTGCTTTTATCATCATGATTAGCCTTTTTACTATGTGTTTTCCTGTAACATCTTGAAAATTTCATGCCAAGTATAACAACTTTAAAAGCTGAATATTGTTTTGGTCATTAAGTCAAACTCAAAGTTCAGTTGATAAAGTGTAATTCTACTAAACTCAATTCCAGCGGACCCCCGCTCTGTTTTCTCAATTGTCCTCCAAATCAGGACAAGCAGCATACCGATGTCCTTTTTGCTAAGGGTTTGTCATTTAGCCCCGAAGCAATCAACCTAGTGCTGACATGTGGTAGATAACGATTCATCAATGCATGAAACATGTCGGTGACTCATTGCACCATTGGACCGCTTATGGAGTTGTCGACGGTCTGCTAGTAGTTGGATAACTATCATATCTGATACTTTTTGACACTTGTCCAATGACACATATAATTATAGGCGGGCACGGACCACTGAGGGTTTCCCAACGGTCTACTAGGGGTGGAAAAGCTCGGGTAAAAGTAGATTACTTAGGGTTTCCTGACGGTCTAACGACGTCCCACGGTCAGTTTATTTGCGTACCCTAATGATTTATTGCTTGGTCTGTATCAAAATCACAATCCTCACTAAGGCTCGAGCTAATTACAAACCTAGGAGAAAGGGGTAATTCACTAATAAGTATAAAATAACTTAACTTACAAACTATTCTAGTCGAAAGCTAGAGAACCGCACGTGGTCTCGCAACAGGTAACTGAATCAACTAAAGCAGAGAGATACGCTAACCCCTAAGGTATTGGACCAACTCAAAGAGGATGATCCTACTAACCTAAATGATTCAAGAAACAAAAACCCTAATTGCACGTGTCTACCACAATCAATCAACACACTCAGTATTAATCGAACTGGCAATTAACGACTACATGAAACAAATTCATGCAATAATCACCTAACCGAGGCACATGCAACCTAAAATACATATAATGTCTGCAAGGTTCATGGAATAATATAAAAAATTATGAACTTTACAATAACTAAACAATCAAACACAATATTAGCACCCACAAACTAATAAATCAATTGTTAAACATCACACCTAGGTGATTCAAACAAGCTTTGCCGAGCATAATGAATCAACAGCAGATAAAATAGATAAATATGATAAACATGTTCATTAGAATCTGATTACAACTTGTTTGAATGTCTAAAACTCAAAAACAAAATCACAATCGTTAAAATACTCAAAACTGACAACCGGGTGATGAAACTCGAAATTGGCAGCTCCTCCTCCCTGGTATTTGGTTTGGAACAGATCTCTGGTGGCTGGAAGGGTCTAAATTTCGTTTGCAGGGTTAAAACTCTTTATATATGTTTAAACACCGCATTCCTAATATAAAATAGGTTAAACAAACCCACAAGACCCACTAGAAGACAAAATAGACGGGGTAGCTGATTCCTAAATATTCTTGGCAGCATTGGGGACATGTGGGACACTTCCACACGCAGCCTGAATGGTCTTACCTGGTCGCGTAGCGCTACTAGGTCTTGGGGCTCGTTTCTTC
The DNA here is from genome assembly GCF_021521415.1 of Bidens hawaiensis. NCBI lineage: Eukaryota > Viridiplantae > Streptophyta > Magnoliopsida > Asterales > Asteraceae > Bidens > Bidens hawaiensis. Next base: position 63,765 of record NW_027499053.1, on the reverse strand, counting down.
GTTTTCTGACTCGTTTATCTTCGTACACGCATACCAGCTCCATTTAATTTCCGTTTGAGCTGATTTCATATTCATTTAGACTCGTTTTTAACTCTCTTTAACCATGGAATCTACAATAATAAAAAACATGTAATTTCATGCAAGAATAATCAATAATCGTTAACGGTTTACGCACAAAGCAACATTAAAACTAACAGGAAAATATGTGTGTTTTACAACACATCATATGGTTAGTAGGTTTGTAGAGGAACTAAATAGTGGATCGCCACCGAAATCGACAAAGCCACATAATTGGGCGTGGAATGCTTAGATCAACATATTTTAAGGGTTCAAAAATGGTAAGTTAAGAATTATAGGACAACACTGAAATGCAAGAATAACCATTTTTCTCATTATATGCCTCGTATTAGGTTTGGTTTGTGTAAGCTTAAGTATTGGTGGTCTGACTCGTTTTAATGTTTTAAAACATAATTGAAAAAATAATTGAAAATGAGAAAGTTATGAAATGAAAAATGCCAAATAAGCATTCTCAGAAATAAAAAAAGAGGTCAAAGTGCATATACTGGACTGGGCCAAGATCTTACATGATACCAAGGGGACTTATTAGAAGTGGCCCGTGATAAATTCAAGATGGCGATGGAATTTCTTGGAATCAAGGAATTATTAGGAGGGTTCAACTTATAATATAATACATATCAAGTTAAAAGAGGGCTGCCCCTGTTGAGACTACCATGAAAAACAAGAAGTCATGAAAGCACAATACCAGCTGGCTCATAAAAGTCCCCGCCAGGAAAGAAATAAAAAAGAAACAAGCAGGCTGCTAAGTAGGGGTGTGCAAATATCGGGTAACCCGAAAAACACCCGAAACCCAACCCAACAAAACCCATAACCCAGGCCGTATGGATGTTCGTCGGGTCCCCATCGGTCCCAGATCTTAAAGGATTTCGGTCTCAGGTCGGTCCTCAGTCTTTGCCCGAGTAAGACCGACTTTTTATAGCCTGACCTGATGAACTTCTACGAGTCTCCATCACCCGTCGAATTACCAAGTTGCTAAGCATTATTCATGTCTGGGTCGAAAACGTCATCTTCATCCTCATTATCTACAACTATGATACTAGAATCACTTTTTCGACAATCATCTGAATTTTCATCTCAAGAGCAACTTCGTTCAAAGAAGCTTCATTCTCCATCTACTCTTCTTCACATAATCGCGTCACTCTTTTCTTTGAAGTTTGAAGCGAAATTAAAACACTCTTATCAATTATAAATGGGACTCTATAATGGAAAAGTGTGGTTGCATTTTGCAGAAATTTAGTTATGGTCCCAAGACGAATAAGTATTGCATGGTCTAGAGAACACCACCAAAAAATTTAATTGATAAATTCAGATGCAGTTTAAAAATTATAATTATCAAAGAAAACTTTGTAAAGAAATCAAAATTTTTAATTTTAAATACTTCGATTTGTTAGTTTTATTTTTAGTTTTTAAGTTAGTAACCATTGCTATATCTATTAAATACTTTTCAACACCAAATGTAAAAGAATAATGATGTATAAACATTTAAATAACTAACAAAATACCAAAAGTAATAAAATTTAATTTTCATACATAATAAAAAGTAAAAACAAAACTAATATGATACAAGTTTTAATTCAAGAGAAAAATAGCATATTAAATGAATTAAATACACTCCCAGCCTCTCGCTTTGAAACTCCTCGGGCCCCAAAATATAATATTTAATTTAAAGATAACTAGCTGGTTTACCCGCGCTTCGCGGTGCGGGCATGCATTGCCGATTATTGTTTTTGTTACTTACTGTTACTATGTGTTACTATCCGTTGAAAACATAGAAACCTATGTTTCACATAAGGAGTTTTACATTTGAGAAATATAAGAGCATTTGAGCAAATTTACCCTTCCAATAGCCTTTAGTGCCTTCCTGCTTCCAAAGAGATGATGGACCAGCAATTTTCCTATATTTATTATTTAAATCTAAAACATACATGGTATTCAATTGAACTTAAGGTAAGTCAATTTTGTTTTTCACAATACTAATGAAATTAATATTTAATGTAAAATCATTCTTAAAAACTTGGATCCGATACCCAAGATGGTTGGTTCGGTACCGTTATCATAGAAAAATTTTGATAAATTTTGGTACCAAACTTATCCTAAATCCTCAAAAAGTTGGTACCTTATAAGTACGGATGGTACCCGATTCGGTATGGTGTCGATTCAGTACCATTTGCTTATCCCTAGGTTAGTACGCCCACCACCACCACCACAATTTTATATTTTTCATTATTAAACATGTAATGTGATCACCTTGAATGCCTTGAAAATCCACTAAGCATTACATGGTAAGATCTATAGTTCAAAACATCAAAACCATTATATAATTCAAATGAGCCTCAGGGTTCAGTTCTGTATTTGAAATAGAAAAAACATTTAACGATTCAAGAAAATGAGACAACTTTGTGATTGATGAAGTGTAAGATAACCAAAAGATGCAAGCAAAACAATCTTGATTTGATCAAAAACTACAAATAAAAAATACATAAGGTAACTTAATACTTGCATTTTAAAGTAAAGGTCAAGCTATAAATAGAAAACAAATGAATCTCATTATATACAGATGCTAACAATGGTTTGATGCTGACAATAATAGATTTACTTCAATAAAATAAAAACCACATATAAACCACATAAAATCACATATAAACAATACTTCATATTGTTATATGAAATCCAATGGAGTGAAGGGTAGCATTCCCGTAACAAATTCTATCATCCAAAGTGGTTTCCGGTTCAGAAAGCGGTGACAAAACCTGCAAAATGGTAGGCTAAAAAAATGATTTTTAAAAGAGCTTCATCTATGTGTTTGATTTAGTTTAAAGCATTGGCATTATCTGTTTGATTTGGTTTAAAGCATTGGCATTATCCATTTGAAGAACCAATAGTATGAATGTATGATGCAAACAACACTTCCTTTGGACATGATCTTGGTACTTGAACTAATATAACTTTTAAAAGGGCGGATGGTTCATCTCCAAATAGTTAAACAATCCGGTCAAGACTCACGAAACATTAATTTTACCTCAACCAAGAAATTAACAAAATTAAAATTGAGTTGGAACAGAACATAACCGAAATTCAGCCATTCAGGTACGACAATCGTACAAATCAACAGACAACAGAAACACAGAGAGTGAAATCATGAACTCGAGATATGTAATAGATGAAAACCCGAGATACGTAATAGATGAAAACCAAATGATTCATCAAAAAAATGTCCAAACCTAGCAATTGAATTCTATAGAATTGAAAGGTAAGGGTTACCAGGGAGAAATGCATCAGACCAGAATGTTAATTAATCAAAGAAAAGTTGAAATAAGGTTGGTTGATCATCATCGGAAGAAAGATTATGTCAGCCGCTCTTTCTTTGTCTCTCTCCTTCTGAACTATCCACCGGATTTCACCGTCAATTTAATGTGGGAATGCGATTGTAATCAGAGAAGAAATCAAGAAATGCTCAAGGTTTTGTTACTTCACTTCCTTTCTCTCTCTACACGTGTGATTAAACAGACGAATACGTGGACAAAATCTATTAGAGCTAATAAGACCTGTATCATGTGCAGTAGAAAATGTATAAGTAGTACACTAGTCTTTTGTGAGTGTCACAGACCTTCACAATTAATATATATATATAATATAGAAAACATAAATATTAAAGTGTGACGTCTCATTAGAATTAATGAATTAAAAATATGATTCTCATAGAATGAGAAAGCATATTTCATAAGCAAGTTCAACTTTTCTTCAAGTATGGTTTTCTCACGTAGCGTAAGCCCTAGAACGCTTCTTGAGGCAAAAGTCTTTTGCTGTGTGTTTTCTTCTTTGATTCAAGTGATTGTTCACAATTCTTTTTCTTCTAAGATTTTGGTGAGCTTCAAATCCAATCTCACCATCCTTCTCTTTGTTTTCAACTGAGGTTAACATGGGACATCATCGGTCTTGATGTTTGATAGCTTACCCGAACCACCGAACCCGACAAAATGGGTACCCAAAATTTATGCGAAGGTCCGGCACTCGGTTATCATTTTGGAAGGTTGTTGGTTTCCTAGTCGGGTTGGGTTCAACCCGGTTCGGTTCGGTTATGTTCATTTGCACAACCCTACCGCTAAGCATGTAAATTAATTTAACCCCAGGCTAGTAGCTTAATTAATTTTATTTCTTCTACGATGAACAACAATATATTTATATATTTTATTTGTTTCACCGATTACTATGATTGGCTAAATTTTTATATTGTATAGGTTTGGTTGAATACTTTTTAACTTTTTTTACTTTTGATTTTGGATTAGTATTGATTGGTTCATGCTTTGGTAAAGTTTTTCTTGTATTTGGTTGTGATACATATGCGTATTTGGTATTAATTTTTGATAAATTTGATTTTCCTTATGCATCTTTGTGAATGTCTTTCATATATGAATGCATGTTAGATTGTTTATTGTGTGTTTACAACTAGTTATGATTTATTGTTAATGTATTCGATAGGAACGGTAATTGAAAGTTTAGAGATACCTTATATTTTGCCACTTGAGAGACCAGGAGGTAGCTGAGTGTCACCTGCTTTGGTCTTTTGCGGGTTTGGGTAGTGATTACATTGGAGTGAGTTACCTTAGACTTCTTTAGATTCTTATAGATCCGAGTTATAACTGAATTCAATAGCAACATTCCTTTAGGCTTTTGGGTGTATTGTAATTAGAGAGACAGTGAGGTGATTTAGTCTTTTGATACCTCAGCATAGTTAGGTAAGGTGAGATCGGGAGGTGAACCGAACCGTTATACCATTGAGCTTTACATGATATTTAGGGTTCTTAGGTATTGTTGGTGAGACCAGGAGATGATCTAGAATACCTTACTTGTTCCTTAAGTTTCATATTTTTGGAATCCGGTTATCGATCATAAATCCAATTCCGAGAGTTTACAAGTTGACTAGTAGGATTCCTTGCATATGTAGTTGTTTCCCCTATTTAATTTTCAACCCAATTTGTTCGTGTCTAGTTTCCATGTTCGTTTTAGTTTCAGTATTCTTTGGTTTATTGTTAACAATTAAAAACACAGAAATCAATTAAATAAATTTACTTAATTTAATTAGTTAGATTCAAGTTTAGGTGTCGCCAGTATCCTTTGGGTTCCATATACGGACTTCATTAGGCTTTACTACAGTCGATAGGTACACTTTCCTGTCTAGTGGTCTAGCATTAGAAGAGTCTAGGTTTTTATAAATTTAAAACTAGAGTGTCTAAAGTTTTTATAGACCGTGTTTCAGCACATCATCGACGTAGGCTTCTGTTGGCTTACAATCTTCATAGAAGCAAAAGAAATGGTTAGCTCGTACGATGCATGCCAACATACCAACAACATCGCATCCAGAGATGAAATGTTACAAAGACCAATCCAAGTTTTTGAAGTGTTTGACGTTTGGGGCATCAACTTCTTAGAACCGTTTCCAACATTATTTGGTGATCGCTACATCCTGTCGCAGTAGATTATGTGTCATAATGGGTTGAATTCCAAGCTTTACCTACTAACGATGCTAGGATTGTACTCAAATATTTGAAGAAATTATTCTCTCGTTTCGGTATACCCAAAGAACCGGTAAGCGATCGAGGAACACACTTCTGTAATGCACAAATGGATAAAGTATTAGCCATATATGGGGTTAATCATCGAACCGCTACACCTTATCACCCATAAACTAGTGGTCAGGTGGAAGTCATTGATTGAGGTATCAAACGAATTTTGGAGAAGACAGTTAGTCATAATCGTAGAGACTGGTTGGAGAAATTATATGACGCTCTGTAGCCTTTTCGTAGGGACTATAAAACTCCTATAGGCACAACAAAATAGTATATGGAAAGGCATGTCATCTTCCATTTGAAATCGAACACAAAGCATGTTGGTCACTTAAAACCGCCAACCTTGATATGCAATCCGCGGGGAAGAACAAATTCATGCAGTTACACGATCTAAGGATGCAAGCTTACGACAATTCAAGGAAATACAAGGAAAGGACGAAAAGACTTCACGATGCATGTTTAAAAGGTGAAAAACAATTTAAAGAAGGTTACCATGTAATCCTATATAACTCTCGCCTTCGTTCACTGTCTGAAACTTTACTTAGGAGAACCCACAGAAATCGCGATGGAGGTACTTAACCTCCATTTCACGAACTAAGCTGATATATCTGTGAGACAAGCTATCGACTCCTACAAAAATTAGAATGTTTAGGTTTAATTTTTATTTTTACTTTTTAGGGATTAATTTAAAAATAAAGAAAAAATGTTTATTATAAAATTGATAGTTAAAATTGTTTTTACATCTCGTGTGTCTTTAGGATTAACCAACTTAACTCGGTTCTTTGTTGTTTTTCTTTGTTTTTATTTTTATGTGATTTTATTTTATGTATTTTTAGGAATTAATATAACTTAGGACTCCTATGAAATGAAATTTAATTATGTCTTAGGGATAAGATTTGCACACACAAAACTGTCTACCAAAACCACGACCATTATAAGAGAGAAAATTCGAAAGATCGTGTCAGACAACCAAACAAAGCCGTGTTGAGATCAACATGGTCCGCGGTCACCTTGGGTTTATGTCACTCTTCAACACAAATCGTGTTTATGTCACCACGGCCGTGTTTTGCACTCTTGTGTGTCTGTAAATGGCTATCGCTTTCCATTCTTTTGGCATACCCCCCTTTGATTTACTCTTTCCCAAGAAACTACCATGGAGAGGAGGGGATTGAGGCCATGTTTTAGAAGACTAGGAGAGGTTCCAATAGATGTAGTTCGGGAACTCATATGCTTACATGAGAGAATCGATGAGCTAGTTAGCATCAACATAGAGGCGGAACAGCGAAACTAGGGGCTGCATGAAAAGGTCGAAACGTTAGGTTTCAAGCACTATCATGTAGACCGAAGGATGGCAAAGCTAGAAGAAAACCTCGAGCAGGTTACGGCCGAAGTTGCTCGATTTAAGGCAAAGTTTTTCTTGGAAACTTTTTCTAAGATCTCGAATGCCTCATTTGGAGATTTGGTTTCGAGATCTCCATCAGCGACCTGATCGGTTGCTTGTTTGTTTTAGCTAGTTTTAGGGTCCATGAAATTTTGAACTTGAAGCCACTTGTTCAATCCATGGTGCGGACATCGACGAAGAAGGCTCTTGTATCTCTCCCATGTTGAGTGTAGTGACTCGTCCTCATCCGTCTGGAATGTGGTGATGTTGGCGCAATACTTAGCAGTTTTATCGGGTGCAAAGTATTTTAGAAGGAATTTCTCTACCATCATATCCCAAGTGGTAATGGCACCGGATGTTAAAGATTCAAGCCATTCCAAGGCATTGCCTCAGAGCGAAAATGAAAAAAGTTTAAGTCTAGCTCGATATTCAGAGCAATGTAGGATTTTGAAAGTTCCACAAATTTGAAGAAATTGATAATAAGAGACAAGGGATCTTTGTTGAGAAGTCCATAAAACTGGACAGACAATCATATGAATGATGCTAGATTTGATTTCGAAGTTTTGAAGAATTTCGGGTAGTGCAAAGCTATTGCCATAACCGTCGAGTATCGGCTTGCCATATTGGCTCATGTTTAGCTCGTTGTTTAGTTCCGACATCATAGATTCCTCTTGGTTTTCCTCGGTTGATGTACCTTCCTCTGGTTCTTTCTTAACTCCCTTGGTTTCTTTTCGTACCCAAGTGCGTGTTCTTCGGTGAAAGTGGCATTAGGGTTCGGAAAGTGGTGAAATGAGGTCGGGAGTAGATGTAGAGGATATACACTAACTTAAAAAGTAAAAAAGATCTAATGCCCTGACTAATACTAAGCAAAGGTAATCAACTTATCAACTAGAAATATAAAAATAAAACTATTTTGTTAAGCTTCAAAACCATCTATTTTGTCTTTTCCTCTTGCTCTTGTAAACGTGGGGCTTCAAAACCATCTATTTTGTCTTTTCCTCTTGTTCTTGTTAACGTGGGTGTGTTGAGGTTGGCATGACCATGTTTTGTCATCATGGATTTTGTATTTACTTCGTATGTTTTAAACATGTCTTGTCTTGATTCACCATGGGGTATGTTGAGTATGTTTTCATCATTTTTCTCCGGTTTTTTACGTATATCAACTGGTTTTATTCTTTAGGGCTATATTTACCTATAGATATAAATTATAAACATTAGTGGTTATTTATTATAATATAATTGTCGATATTACGCATATTTGGAGATGTTTTAGTACCGAAAGATGTATAAATTATTATACATCAACGGATAAATCCGATTTTAATTTCCAATTTTGTTTGTTGAAATACAAAAATCCATGGTGATCATGGATATTTCAACTATAATTCAATCTCATTTCTTTTGTGAGTTTTGTTGAATATGAAAATCCATGATGATTCATGGATATTTCAACTGCCTATTTTAATTTCAATTTTATATTTGAGATTTGTATAGGATAGAGAAATCATGGTGATTCATGAATGTTTCGTCTCTTCGTATCAATTTTATTTTGTGATTTTTTGAAACATAAAAAATTCATGGTGATACATAAGCGTTTCAACACTCAATTTCAAATTTATTTTGGATAGTTATGATTATCTCAAACTTAAAGTTAATGTTGATTTGATGATATAAAATTAATATTTTACTTTGTGCGCTCTTAATTTCTCCATATTGCTTCTATTTCACACTCTTTTTACATTTCGAGTCTCGCAACCTGTCATCATCTCGTCGCCACCTCCGTCGCTCCGGTAACTTCGGACGCAGAATGGCTGCTCAAATCGCCAAGGGAATGGCCACTGTAATCCCAAATCTCTTAAACCAAATTCAAGCTCAACGCTACACAAACAACTTCTACCCATAGCATCACAAATCCCCTCCCATGTAACTACAATCAGTTTACCATGCTAATCCACCCAATTATTTTAGAGAGGAGAATGCAACAAAGCTTCTCCAATGGTGTGAAAGCATGGAGCGTATCTTTCTCCATTGTGAGTGTCCCGGACAAGAACCCCACTTATTCCTCAAGCATCTGACACCAAAGGGTGCTCACTTGGTGGAATGGGGTAAAGCATGTCCAAGGTAGATAAGTTGTATGGCCTTGTCATGGAACGATTTGAAGAATTTAATGCTCAAAGAGTTTTATCCCAATCACGAGATTAAGAGATTGGAGACTGAGTTTTGGGAACTCAAGTAAGATAGTGGGGATAGTTCTACAAACACTAACCATTTCCACAAGCTAAGCCTATTGGTTCCCCATTTAGTTACCCCACTCTCACGGGCAATCGACAAGTACATCATTGGCCTTCCCATGCAAAGCTAAGATTCTGTTTAGAGTCATGATCCTTAAACCCTCAACAATGTATTTTCCTTTGCAATTGCCCATACAGAAAATCATATTAAGGCCAAGACCTTAACACGAAAGGATACCAATAAGACATTTACAAGAACATGACTGAACCTTCAAATGTAGTTAAGGCCGAGTCATCCTCCATACTCAACCACAACCATAAGAATAAATGAAATCAACTCCTCAGAACTATGCTTTAACCAACCCAACCCAACCCAACCCAAACCTACCCGAAACTCAAGCTACCCAGACATAACTCAACAAAAAATTGCCTTACACTGAGCCTCACCAGCTGTGTAACCCGTGCAATTTTTATCACCCAACTACCTCAAAATGTCTTCAATGCTTCAATTATAGTCGTTTGGACACTTCATCAACACATGTCTTAAACCCATGCAAACCCAACTCAACCAACCTATGGCTCAACCTTATGCCCCACCATTGCCCAATATCACATCTTGCCATATGTCCAACCGTTTACTCAAGCACCCCCGACTATTCGAGCTTCTACAATTGTGGTGACCCAAGCCATTTTCGCAATGTGCGCCCAAGTCTCGTATATGTGAATCAAGTTCATGTCCATCCAACCTAAGCCACCCAATTCCAAGCTTACCAAGCTCATACCTACCCAACTCAAGTTTCTCAAGCCCAATTCAATCAAGCCCAAGTTAGCCAACCCCAACCTATGCAACCAATATACGTCCAACTCATCCAAGCTATTCAAACCTAGTTAAACTCAACTAGCCAAACTCAAGTTGGCCAAACCACTCAAGTTGCTCGGGGACGTGTGTTCTACATCAATGCCAATGAGTTTCAAGCAACCAACTACTAAGAGTTTAAGCCACTTTGTAAAAACATTAGCATGCAAACCCACCGACCAACAAAAAGACCTGCACTATAAGCAATGTTTCTTTTGTTTATATCTTTTCATTTAAATCAATTGTAATAACTCCAAATGATATTTTTATTAGATTGAAAACACATTTAGGTAGTTTTGGTATGAAGAAATGATAGGCGGAATGAAATGGATCATTCCAAAAGAATGAAATAAAGCATGTTTGGTTGTCATTCATCAATGGAATGAATTATTACTAAGGAATGCAATTCCTTCCATATATACCATTTTTCATTCCTTTGTCTAAGGTGGTTTTTCTTTCATTCCTTCTAGGAATGTAATGGAAAATGATCAATAATAATTGTTATTATTATTATTATTACTCCTATTGTTATTATTGTTATTTTATCATCATCATTATTATTTTTATTACAGTATAACTATTAAATAATTATAATTGTTATTATATTTTAATTACTATATCGCATTATCTTATTACAGTTTTAATTGACATAAAAATAAAAATATTATGATTGAATAGTTTACTATTTAATAAAAAAATAATAATAAAGTGATGATTCATTTCATTCATATGTGATAACCAAACAAGACTATGGAATAGTAATGATTCATTTCATTCCTTTGTTTATTCCATTCCTTTGTCCATTCCATTCCCTCGTTCATTCCATTACCTCATACCAAACAGACCCTTAGTTGTTTATGTATGAAATAAATTACTCAATATTAATCTATTTCCATTATTTTCACGCCCCAACCTATAGCATAATTCATAGCTCAAAAGACACTAAAAATGATACGTGTCAATTTCTAATTTATTCATTCAAATCAACGTACACAAGAGTTTTACAAAACAAAATAATTCAAAACATCACATCAAACTCAAACTAACAAACTGTTCTTTGTTTTTTTTAAAACCTAAGGTTCAAACTAAGTCTTCAAAACTTCACATCATCCCAAATAGCCACCTATGATATGCGTAAAAATAAATATATTTTGTCAACATAATGTTGAGCAAGTAATCACAAATGGAAATATATATATATATATAGGGGTGGGTTATAATAAAAAGAAATAGTTTTCTAGGAAGAGTAAGAATAAATCTAGACCATTAGATCTATGATTTAGTGGTTGAGATAGGTAGTTTTTAAAATACGAAATAGTTTCCTAGGATAAAGGATTTATGCTACATAGTTTGCTAACTCTAAATTTTGTGTCATTCCTACTCTTCCTACAAAACTATATATTTTTATTTTAACCCTTTTCTATATATTTATATATATATATAATAATAATAATAGAAATGACAACTCCTTGCGTTAATGTGTATTACATCAACTAACATAACATAAATAAAACTGTCTTTTCGACATTCCACTAGATTCGAACGTGTTTATTCGGACGACGTATGATCATACTATGAGGATGAGATACCAACCATCCATAAAAACTATAAACACATAGTCATTTAGCAATTAGCAACTAATCGAGCAATATCACAACTACACAAATAATGGAATTGTTATTTAGTATATACTTGTATAATTAATAAATAATAAATATGTGTGCGCATAAATCCCCCAAAATATAAAATAGTAAAAAGGGAAATGTGATTACTCACCTTGATTGGGGAATGAAAAGATCGGGTCTTTGGTTAAGTTTGGGTGAGTTCTAACGAGTAATCCCTAAAATCAAAAATTAAGGCTTCTTTAGCATGTGTTGGATAAATAAAGGTCAAAGAAACATATAACACAACTAGACGTTGGAAAAGACCAAGAAAAACGAAATCATTTTTGACAGATTTCTTTCACCGACTGTATAAATGTTTAAAAATATCAATAACTTCTCAAAAATTATACCGAAATCCAGTCAAATAAATTAATATGTAAGGAACAACTTTTCTTTAGAAAGTTTTCCCAGATTTGGTGTAAGGCCCCACACCCGGTAGCCCTACAATGGACTTTGGATTTACTCATAAACTCAATTTGTTACAGCTGAAACACATATGATTTGCAGCGGAATCTAAAAATTTTACATTTAACCTCTCATTCTCTAACCAATCTTCAATATGGATAGCTCCGTACGCACCTCACGCTTGCCACGTCATCATTAATATATACATGCATACTAAAAGTCAGCTACACGCTGAGTGAGTTCTAACATTTCTTTCTTTTCCTAAAATACGATTCATTAATAGAGCACATCTTTCGAACATTCATACATAGATTATAATTACTCTTTCATTCTTTACTTGTTTCTATGTCAATCTATCAATTTATCCATAAATAAATCTATACATGCTTGCTCATAACCAAGCCGTTTATGCTTTCTCATAACCGAGCTGTCTATTCTTGCTCATAACCGAGCCTCCTATTCTTGCTCATAACCGACCCATCTACTCTTGCTCATAACCGAGCCTCCTATTCTTGCTCATAATCGAGCCGTCTATTCTTGCTCATAACCGAGCCTCCTATTCTTGCTCATCACAGAGCCGTTTATTCTTGCTCATAACTGAGCCGTTTATTGTTTCTCATAACGAGCCTCCTATTCTTGCTCGTAACCGATCCGTCTATTCTTGCTCATAACCGAGCCTCCTATTCTTGCTCATAACCAAGCCGTCTATTCTTGCTCATAACCTAGCCGTCTATTCTTGTTCATAACCGAGTCGTCTATTCATGTCCATAAAAGGAACATCTACTCATATACATAAAAGGAACCTCTACTCATATCCATTAAAGGAACACATATATTCATCTCCATAAAAGAAACACCGTGTACTATCCATACAAGGAACACTATATACTATCCGTAGAAGGAACAACATGTACTATCTATACACAGAACACTATATATTATCCATATAAGGAACATCGTGCACTATCTTTACAAGGAACACTATATACTATCCAAACAATAACACAACATATATCTATGCATTCATTAACTACTATATCATGCAACCATACTACATATACGCACGTATCTATTAGATAACACACCTTGATCCCTAATGGACCACCTATTCATGGTATCCATAACTGACCATCTTGCCATAGTATCCATAATTAGACCACATTATCCTTTGTACCCATAAATAGACCATCTTACTCAAATATTATTCTATCAGTCAATACCTTGTATCTATACCTAGACCACATACCATAACCACACGTGCCCTAAACACAATATAGGCTTTTAGTCCTTTATTATGTCTGTGCCCGTTCTTCCTTCCTTTAACAACACACTATCATGTCCATAAATAGAAACTCTATTCGTATCCATAAAAGGAATGTATACTCATATCCATAAAAGGAGCATATGTCTACCGTATAACCATTTGCATACAACCCACGAGTATTCATGATGTGGACAGGTACAAGGTACTATTACCCCATGTTGTCCACGTCGTGATTTACTCATATTTTTCATACATATTTAACTTAAAAGAGTTAATTATGTTTATTACTAGTTTACACATTTACTTTCTCATATAAAACATATCACATTCATCTTTCATCTTCTTTCTTGAGTATGCATATAGCCCCAAAACATTTAAAGGTAAAAAGGGGGCTAGAACTCACTTGGATCTTGTTCCTCTCAGAGCTTATGGTTACACCTCTTTTCAGTTGGGCACGACTAACTGCTTTAACTAGTATAGATGTTAATTAACCGTCTTTCTAACTAATTAATTCTATGGAAATTAATAACTAATCTGACTTAGTCACACGAGTTACTGTTCTTTTGAATCGCATTCACATGCCACCTTGGAATCACAATGGCATGGCATACACGAATCGCATCCGCATGGCAAGCCAATTGCATTGCGAGCCACTCGCATCACATGGTTAGCCAATCGCACAGATGAAATCGCATTTTTATGAGTGTGGTCAAACTGGGCTCCTTTTTCTGTTTCAATCATTTTCTTCAACCAATTTCACTAATTTTTGGTCCCTTATAGCCCGATATACTGACATACTAAGTTTCATTCAATACCAACTTCATTTAATCATCCTTTTCTTAGATCGAACACTAGTCTTTTCATTCGAGCCGAACGGACTAACTCATTTATTATCAACTTCATTACTTTATCATTAATAGTAACCCAATCTATCATCCTACCAAGTTTCATGCAATTTCATAAGCGAAAAACAAACCTTTTTAACAAAAACGTGCATCTAAGGTTTATGTTCGAAAACACTCTAATAGCCCAAAACTATATCAAACGAGCTCTGATTTAGGATTCAAGAGCCCACAGAACCGTCTCGCCATGATCTACGAACCCATTTGCTCTATGTCGTTTGAAACCGCCGATATAGTCTCCATAAAAGCTTAGCATTAGCCGGAAAACTTTATTTTTCAATGTTACGGTTTTATTGATAAAAACAGGAATTACCCACCTCTGATCGAAGATCCGATTGGGGGAAATATTCATTTACATTCTATAAACACTCTTTTAAAATTTGAGACCGATATGACAGTTAGATCTCTGGGAATTGTCGGGTCTTTGTGGGTTGCTCACTCAAAAACGTGAATTTAGGTTGAAATGAGGTTAGAGGCCAAGATGATTATAAAATGATATGGTGGCTACACTTATAGGTAGGGGTAGAGTTTCATGTTTAACTTTTCTTCTAATGACACTTAGCCCCTCATATTTTAGATAATTACGTTTATAATATTATAAGTCAATTAAACCCGATTCATTCTTGAGATGTTACATTCGGACCCAAGATAGGCTAATATAGTCGATCTTTACAGAGGTTACAAATATGCGCACTAATTTTAAAATATCGATTGTGAAGCCATACAAAAGAATAAAAACACAAATAAATAGTCGTTAGAACCGTAACTCAATAAAGTTAATTATAAGCTTTGGTATTGCATCGTTCCAATTTTTTATGACCAAGTTATTACTAAACCTTTGTCAAACAATTCTTCTGGCAAATCTAGAACATTGTAAACAACAATGTTTTTGATGCTTTGGAATGGATTTTGATAAAGAAAATTATGACACAGTTGTGGTATGATAAATACAATATGTTTGGTAATGCATCATCAAATTCCTTATGGTTCTTGAATCAAAATACATAAAACAAACAAAAACTTCAAGAATGTAAGAACTTGTTAAGGTGTGACTATTAAAGATTATCTTACAACCTTATGATTTTTGTCTCATCCACCATATACACCATAGTTTATATATTAGGTAGGATCATAAACATGATTATGTGATGGTCTTAGAACCATTATAACAATAAGAAACTAAGAAGAAACGAAAACAAAAGACAAGAAAACATGAACAAAAACAAAACTTTATGCCTACCTTATGATCTTGAGATGAACAAACACACTAAAATATAAATTAAAAACTCCAATGAAATAATTATTATTAGAGAGAGAAGAAGAAAAATGAGCAAAGTAAATAAGATGAAAATGAAGGGGGTATTTATAGTTGTGATTGGAAGGGGGTTAAGTTGGTAAGTATTGGAGAGAAAGTTGTGTTTGGAATATGCTAGAAAAATGTTTTTCTTTTACTAAAATATGAGAAAAATTAATTTAAGATCACCATTATTATATGTTACATGTTAAAACATTATTTATTCAAAATGATTACTTTGATTACTTAAAGCTTTTTGGTTCGTATAACGTTTGGTGTGGCATGCTTTAGACTAATAGGTTTGAACACTCTCAACAAACTTTCGAGAAAAGTAAACGGATCCTGCGGTTGATTGGGATTTATGCGAATTACTTTCCTTAGACAAGAACTCGCCTGCCGGTGTTGTCACCATTCCGGTTGCTACATGCATGTCATGTTTTTCTATTTAACTATTTATCAATATATTGTATGTAATAAACCATTAGCGCTTCTTCCTTTAGAAGAACGTCAATTGACAATAATCTTTGTTTGTAAAGATTTATGTTTCTTAATAATAAAGAAACACTTATTTTTGTAAACCTTTATATATAAAAGGCTTAAATATATCTATAAACTTTTCAAGATTTAGAATATACCCTCGACTAGGAGCTAAGCTATGAATTGAAGTAACTTAAACATAACTCTTACCTTAAAATGGGTATAACGCTTAAGGACGAGGGAGCAGTTCTTCAACTATACGCAGGGTGTCGGGGGTGTGAAACTTCGTAACTCCGAAGTGGTGTTGGGAATCCAACTTTGTGGCACGAACTTTGAGAAAGTGGGAGTAGTTTGGTGTTTTGGATGCCACAAATGAGATGCACATGTCCGCTATTTATAGCCATCCACTCACACCCTTGGTCAAACCGTCGCTCGCCACCGTGTGACATATGTCGTTCTTGCTATGAGTTGTCCTATTTGATATTGGCATACGTCATTACATGGTGACATGTGTCACTTCATGGTGATGAGTCATTGCCCATGTATCGCTTTTATATAGCTTTAGCTAAATGACTAACAAATCACTCAACTTCTTAAATTGTCAAAATTGGTATGAAAGTTTTCAGGATGTTACAATCATTTTCTCTATCATTAATAAATAGTTACCCTTTTAGCTTATTGAATCAAATCACTCGTGTTTGGATAACCCATTTAAAGTTAAAATAATTAAAAATTACAAATTTTATAAGTCCAACCATCTATTTCTTACAACAACGTTAACTTGTTTATGACATGGTTAACTTGTGTATAACTTGATGATACCCCATTTGCAATCCTCTAACACGTCAATCGTTTACCTTTTTTTTAAATAATGAGTAACATGAAGTCGTGTTTAGGTTACATAATTATTGTAGCTGAGTTGATGTGTTGTGTGCGTTGCGGCTTTTAAATGATAACTGAATGGATATCTAGCTTTTGCACAAAATCGTGTTTTAAATTTATAAAAGTTATCTCTACAAAGACTAAACACACACAAAATAGGCAAGTGTACCTATCGTATATGTAGAATAGTATTGGTAAGAACCAAGTATCGATCCGTGGACACAAATGTTTCTAATAATGAATCGTCGTTTTACTTTAATCGGGGGTTTTAATCATTTTTGGGTTGATTTTTGAACTTTTTACAAAATATAAATATTTATATATAATATATAGGTGACCAAGACGAGAAATTATAAACAAGTAGTTCAATTATATGAAGGTTACCATCTAAGATCAAGAATCCACTCCATTTATCCTTGATGATTATAAAGTAGACATGTGATAAACTTGCCGTAATAATATATGGTAGAATAGCCCCTCATTTCTAAGTGAGCAAATCCTATGACATAAAAGAAAGTAGCATGCGCATTTTAAAGTCGACCTTTTCCTAATGTCATGATACCACGAGAATGTCAATTTGAGTTGACAAGTAGTTTAGTAAAGTAAAAAGATTAGGATTGACTTCGATTTCTCAAATACCAATTCTAACAACTTTGGGTGGTTATAGTTTAGTCACACAACCTCCCGTTGGTTGATTTAAGTAGGTTATAGTTACACATTCCGTTAACATATGATTTCTTTAACTAGCATGATAACCTAAGCAATCATGTTAACGATGTTATTTCAGAATTACCAAAACTAGAGAAATAGATCATAACTTATATCTCATCATTTCTAAGTACAATATAAAGATCCATGTTTACATAAATTATCAAAGTATTCTGTCTTTCAAGAACATGAATCGATCAGGAATAATTGTCAATCACCAATTTTGAATTGTTGAATTAAGATAGTGAAACATTTCTCATCAAAAGATAATTGCAAAATAACCATGTACTTTATTAAACTAAATCACATGTTTTATATAATCATCAAGTAAAACAAAGCTTCTTCATAGATTTTAGATGGTAAATGGAGTTTAGCTCATAGTGAGCATGGTTATGAACATTAAAATGGATGATGATAACAAACACATGATTAAACTAGAATAATCTAACCAAATGTGGATGAGTCTTCCTTCTTAATGATGATGATGATGGTTGATGATGATGACCTCCAAACCTTCAAACTCTTCACTAGATCTTCAATATGAGTGTTTGTGGGTGTTTTTATAAGTGAAAACCGTATAGAATTCTCTTCAAGGCACACTTGATCAATGCAACATGAGCCACTATTTATAGGCAGTCGGGAGGGTGAAGCACGGCCCCGTGCTTAGGTAGGCACGCCCCCGTGCTTTTATTGACATGTGCTAAAATCGTTTTGTCTTTTTGTTGAAGGTGATCACGGCCCCATGGTCAAGAGGCGCGGTTTCGTGCTTTTGTTCACCGTATTTGTCTTTTCTTGTAGATTTTTGTCTTTTCTGGTGTTCAGAAGCATGGGGCGTGTTTCTTGAGGCATGGGGGCGTGTTTCTTGCTTTTCTTGTGTTTTCTTCCGTTTTTCTTCATCTTTTGGCTTGTTTCTTCGTTTGGGGCTTGGTTTTACCTGAAATTGTATTTTATTATGATAAGTAGCCTTCTGTGCTATGTTATTCGATAAAATTTGCAGTTTTTAGAGATTATTTGATGCTAAAAATATGTATAATTTTATATACATCATGAGTCTTATAAAGTTTATCAATCCAAGCAGCCAAACAAACATAATTAAGAGTTGTTCCAGACACCTCCTATTGGTCGGTGTTCCTCAAAAGGATTTTTTTCTTTTTTCTGTTTTTTATTTTTATTTTCTTTGTTTCTTTTTTCTTTTGTGTCATTGATTAGGTTTTAAAAAAAATACTTTCTTATTATTTTTCGTTTACATAATCGAGTGTACTTTTTATTTTATCAACAATCGGCTCGATTTTAAAATTCCAATGAAACGATATAAATAAAGAAATATTTACATATACATAAACAATCATTATAACAAGTTCATACAAATAAAAACAAAATGTAAAAAATATATCTAAACGGCAGCTTCGGCGTCGTCAGTGTCTTCGTTAGCGTCGTCGTCACATCTGCCGTTTGGCGCCCGGTCTCTTACTTAAATTTTAAAAAACCAAATTTGATAGAACCATACTGATAATCAGATGAATTAGTATCAACATGCTTATCAAGCCAATTCGGTGCTTCTTGTCTGGCTTCTTATATTATATTATATTATATTATATTATATTATATTATATTATATTATATTATATTATATTATATTATATTATATTATATTATATTATATTATATTATATTATATTATATTATATTATATTATATTATATTATATTATATTATATTATTTAATTTAATATCTTTTTATATACAACTAGAACAAAAAAATATGACCAGTAGAAATACATACGATCAACCGGCCAAATCAACATGAGGAGCGGGGACTCGCCAACTTGTCATGGTTCTAATATACTTGTTTATACGATCTTCATACGTAACCCTCCAATCTTGTGATGTTGGACTTGCGTATCTTGACCAATTAAAAACGGGTACCGACACTGGGTAATTCCCTTCTAGTTTTATATTGATCAAATGAATATCGTTAACATTTGTAATCGACTAATGGCTATAACTGGATAGTCATACAACGGTTGTACTCACACTCTCTCTCTCTCTCTCTCCGGGAAAAAGTCTGGCTACTACACGGCTCTAAAAGTATATGAATGTACTGAAATGTCTGAGCAGCCACGTGTCCATGGGGGGAGTAATTTAAACCAACAATTTCTGGGTACCATTTGAACTGTATCAAAAACTTCTAAATGGTCACGAACTGTATCAAAATAGTCTAGTGTCTTCGTATTTAAACTTGACTTCCACCAAGCTTGGTTCATGTCCATCTCTTTCATCATGACTCGTCTAACATCCTTCCAGTTTTTTTGGCTCATGCTTAAGCCCACAGCAATTGCCCAAAAACCGCGGTTACCATTTAGCTTTACATCTATGATTCTTGAGATGTACTAATAAGACCAGGTGGGAATGGCCTCCTTATACCTTTGTATTGTTGGAACATCATTTGGATCAAGGAAAAATATGTCAGGTCCAGTCTCTTGTTTCTTATATCAACATTTTAATGGTTTAGAAGGGTCATCTTAAACTGTGACTCGGACTGCGACTAAGACAATAATGTGGGGGTTTCATTTATGTTCAGTGACACAAGGAAGGGGTATACTAGGAAGGGATATGCAAGCTGTGTATCGCGGTCTCTGGTTTTTTGCTTGCTGGTTTAAACTTGGATACCCTCGAGGGTCCTCTCATTTCTCAGGCTCTTTCTTCTTTGATTTGCCTAGAAGAAGAATATAGCTCATCTTGGATAAAAAAAGATTGTTCAAGATCGGGTTCTAACAAAAATGTTTGTTTAATATTGTCTAGTTCTGCCCCGAAGTCTAGTTCATCATCCCATACGAATTCCGGATTGAAATCAAGCTTCCTCCAGAAAGGGTCTACCGATTCTAGTGGAATATGTACCCTTGTATATAGGTGTTTCTCCAGCTAACAAACACATGGAAACCCTACAGACTTTAACAATATGTGTCTGTATGAAGCTTCAGTCTAAATCATTTTTTCATGCCCGATATACTCGTTTTCAAGTCTTAAGAGCCTCAAAATCGACACCTTATGACGTAGTTTGTTAAACATTTATAGTATATAGTCCTTCTTCATCTTAATACGGGAGGTTTCAAAGGTTCCATGATTTCAGTCTCATGAGATTTTACAACTTCAAAGGCATACGCTACAATTGTGTGGAGCATTGTGGAAGACTCACACAGTACCTTCTACCAATACGAGAAATCATCCCTGATATATGTCTGATAAAGACTCTTCCACTTTCTCTTTATGTTATCTTGGATGCCACTTGCATAGATTTTTAATAGCATAATGGAAGACTATGTCACACGAATTCATCAGGGATAGGTATCTGTCCATGGCTATCACATGCACGGTCCATACAATCCTCGAGCATACCTTTAACCTGCTCAAAGGCCCATGTGAATTTCTACTGTCGTTCCCTAAATATAACTATTTGTGCGATACAGAATGACTTCAATGTCGATGTCACACCAGCAAACGACCAGTTATACATGTTGGTGTTGTACGTAGTATCAATCAACAACACATGGGTTAAGACATGCCACATTGTATACAACTTATCATGATAGACGATATATCCTCTATCCTGTTTGTGGAAGGTCTCTCCCAGGTGTGATACACGAACCCTTTATTATGTAGAAAGTTTTCAAGTACTTACGTCGGGTTTAATAAAACATTAATAAATATTTATAAACATACATTTTATATAGTAAAATTCGACAGGTTTCCAAGTACCTACATAGGGGTATCTCCAGTTTTATTGTCATCTTTAATCTTCTTTATGGCGTTGTATATATCCTTCTTAATACACCTAATAATAGGAAACTGTTCCCGTATGAGTGAATGAATTTTCTTTGGCCTCACGACATGCCAGTGTGACATCACAATCAAATCGATTTCCCGATTGGACATTTTCCTAAGATATGTGTGCCCCTCCTCGAAGACGATAGGATCGTGGTTGTGCGTCTCGTTTACTACATCAAGCTTCCAACAATCACCTCGCACGTTGTACCTCCCTACGAATTTAAAGAGACAACACTTTTTTACCCTACCGGTATGCCTAACTGTGGCCTTGAGTTAGGATTCCCCGCCACGATTTTGATGCAAGGTCCACACCGTTTTTCCTAGATCTTTGGACCACAATAACACACCCATGTTGTCACACCCCGACCAAAGGCGGCGGAACATGCCGGGATGCGACGGATTGCCCATAAGCGCATGACACATTTTAAAGCGACAATATTTAACAAACTCATCTCATTTCACAACATTGAAAATGTCACATAACCAAATGTTCGTAAGTCAAATACAACAAAATATAACAAAACATAGCAA
This sequence comes from Bidens hawaiensis, assembly GCF_021521415.1. NCBI lineage: Eukaryota > Viridiplantae > Streptophyta > Magnoliopsida > Asterales > Asteraceae > Bidens > Bidens hawaiensis. Next base: position 41,700 of record NW_027499053.1, on the reverse strand, counting down.
ATCAAATATTGTTCATTTTTTCTAATATCCTAACGGTATTTGTGACGTTTTCTCCTCCATACTCCAAATCAACCTAGATGCAAACCTATAACATTTCATAAAATAAAGTTTGTCAACACAAAGGTTGGTGAGCAATTCATAAGTTTGAACATATAAGTATATAATAAGAAAAGCCACAAAACTTGTATACAAAACAATAAATAAGAGTAATAACTTGGATAGATAGATAGATAGATAAAATCACTAATAGAATTACGTAAGAGACACCTTTCTATAAGGGGATGCCAAATAGTCTAGGATTTCATAGTAATCGTTAATTGCATTACGTTAACGACACCTTGCTATAAGGGGATGCAAAATAGTCTAGGATTTATAATTCCACCAACCGAAAGCGATAAACACATAGGCATATAATCATAAAACACCAAATCGAGCATTTATTTAAGTAAGGTATGCAAATAAAGTTTGTTGTTTAAGACCCAAGAATAAAACATTTAGTTTAGATAAAATGAAATGTCACCGCCAACACAAAAGATAGAAAACGGGTATGAAGTTACTCACGTTCAAGTAATAAACTTGAAAAGTTGGTAATTTGAAGATTTGTCGTAACGACGAGTTAACGTATGAAGCCTAAATAAAAGAAAGTCTTGGATTTAGAAAGGTTGTCTTGAATATCTTTAAATAAAATAATTGTTGCAAAAAGTAAACAATTAAAGTTCAAGGTTTATAATGTAACTATTTAAGAATTTATAATAATAACCCTTTAAAAATGTAAGTTTGCTCGAAACCGAGTTAAAGTATCTAACCTTAATATTTACTTAACCAATGTTAAGTAATAAGGTGAGAAAAATGCAAAAATGCAAGTTCCTTTGGAATAAAGATACTAAAACAGGTCTTTAATGAGTGTTCGGGTTGTTGGTTTGGGTCTTGATAATTGGTCAAACCCAAAGTCAACTTTCCAAAATAATGAACGTTATGAGATAACTCAATAAAACTTTATAAGACTTAATCAAGTATGTAGATCTATTGTTTTAGAACTAACAATGTACGTTAAGTGAGTGTTCGGTTTTGTCGGTCCAAACTTTGTTATGAGATCAAGTTGGATCCAACATTTTCCAAGTACTTCAGAAAATAATTAAAATTGGTTTGTAAACTATTTTTAAAGAAATATACAAGTCTTGATAGATAAAAACACACTTGTTTGTCTTAAGCGAGTAAAAATAGGATCGATTCGGTTTCCATCTCACAATACGTTTCTTGATGGTCTCCACATGCCCAAATAACCAAGAACTTGTATAAATGAATTTAGAAACTTAAATCTAACATAAATAATGTTTAAAACAATTATTTAACAAAACTAGTAACAAGTTCGGTTCACGGTTTGGACTATTTACGTTTAAACTGAGGTTAGTCTTTACAAACCACCACCATGGAACTTCATAAATATGACAAAAAACTAAAAAAAGAGCATAAGTTAAACAAGATTAATATGTGCAACAAGTTATGTGTGTGTATATATATCAAGAACACGAAGTCCTCCATAAAGCCTTGCCTTACGAGGTCCGAAACTTAACCTACTAGTCGGAGAAGTAACTATTAAAGGTAACAAGGGGTGTGTATTATATATATGTTGTACCACCATAAACAAGTATTAATAAGACTACATAAGATAAAAAGAATGAAAGATAAACTTGGTTTGACATTTGGAAGTCAAACTTTCAAGAACACATAAATAACAGCCTTGAATCGATGGAGTTTTGAGAGAGTTTTTGGAGATGTAGCAAGTGTAAAAATGAAGGAGATGGGTGTGTATATATAGGGTAAGGGTCAAAGCTTCTTTGCAAGGTTCTCTTTTATGTTTACATGCAAATAGGTTGGTTAAACAAACAAGCAAAGCACAAAACAACAAACAAAACACAAAATCGTGTGCAGGTCTCCCTAGGCGCTGTGCGGCCTCCCCCTTTCCCTTGGTCGCGCGGCGTGGCATGCCAGGGGGCTGGCTCAGCTCGTCTTTTGTGGTTCGCTTGTGCATCCGGAAGTTCGTTTTTGATGTAATTTGCTCGTTTTAAGTCCGTTTTCAAATCTGTAAAAGAGGTTTTTCAAATTGAGAAAATGTGAATGTTTTGGTAACATAAAAATCCAATATTTTATATATCATGAGTTTTGGTTTACAAAGAGGGTCGGTTTACAACATAAAACAAATACAAAACGAATACAACCAAGACCCGAAATTGACGAATGTCACAGTATTCCCTACTTTAGGAAATTTTGTCCTAAAATTAAGATGAAGACGAAAATGCAAACAAATGTGGATACTTCTCTTTCATTGCCTCTTCTCGTTCCCAAGTAAATTCCGAGCCACGCCGTGATTCCCATCGAACTTTGACTAACCGAATACGAATACGCTTGGTTTTCTTCTCGTTGCAATCCATGATCTCAACGGGTCGTTCAACCAGGAACATCGACTCATTGACATGTACTTCATCGAGAGGTATATGGAGATTACCCTCGGCTAAGCATTTTTTGAGATTCGAAACATGAAATGTCGGATGAACACCGATAATTTCTTGCGGTAGTTCAAGTCGATAAGCTACTTTCCCAACACACTCAAGGATTTTGAAAGGACCAACAAAACGTGGAGCTAGCTTACCTTTCTTTCCCAAACGGCCTACCCCCTTCCAAGGAGATACTTTTAGAAGGACAGGATCGTCAACATTAAATTTGATAGGTTTTCGCCGTTTGTCGGCGTAACTCTTTTGACGACTTTTAGCGGCTAGGAGGTTCTTACGGATTTGATCAATGACATCGGTAACTTCTTGGACCATTTCAGGTCCCGTTATTTGAGTTTCACCGATTTCATTCCAACAAATCGGGGAACGACATTTACGACCGTAAAGAGCTTGAAAAGGAGTCATACCAATGCTAGAATGGTAGCTATTGTTATAGGAGAACTCGATGAACAGAAGATGAGAATCCCAATTCCCACCGAAATCAAGAACACACACTCGTAGCATATCCTCGAGTGTTTGAATTGTACGTTCGGATTGACCGTCCGTTTGAGGATGATAAGCGGTGCTAAGATCGAGACGTTTTTCCAAAGCTTCTTGAAGAGATTGGAAAAAATGAGAGGTAAAACGGGCATCTCGATCGGAGATGATAGACAATGGTAAACCGTGTAGACACACAATTTCCCGAACATAGATTTGAACAAGCTTCTCGACAAAATACTTCTCACGGATCGGAATGAAATAAGCAGATTTGGTTAATCGATAGATGATCACCCAAATACTCTCGTTGCCTTTTTAGGTGTTGGGTAATTTGGTGATAAAGTCCATAGCGATGTCTTCCCATTTCCAAACGGGAATCGGTGGTTGCTCGAGTACACCAAAAGGTCTTTGATGTTCGGCTTTGACTTTTGAGCAAGTAAGACATTTAGATACAAACAACGCTACGTCCTTTTTCATACCCGGCCACCAAAAGGTAGCACGAAGATCGAAATACATCTTATCCGCACCGGGATGAACGGAATACCACGAATTATGAGCTTCGAAGGGTATACAAGTACGAAGATCATCGCGGTCGGGAACCCACAAACGATTAAGAAAGTACAAAAGACCATCGGGTTTGGTTTCGAGTTGATGCTCGGCTCCACATGACATTTCGTCGTACATATTAACTTCTTCGACGGAGGTACGTTGAGCTTGGAAGATACGGATTTGGAGATCGGTTTAAACAAAAACGCTTAGAAGCAGGACGGAGTTAACATTAACCTTTCGACTTAGGGCGTCGGCGACAACATTCGCTTTACCGAGATGGTAGCGAATTTCTCAATCGTAATCACTAAGTAATTTGGCCCATAGTCGTTGTTTCATGTTGAGATCTTTTTGGTCAAAAATATGTTGAAGGCTTTTATGATCGATAAAACTACACATTCCGTACCATAAGGTAATGTCTCCAGATTTTGAGATAGAAAACGACGACACCAAGTTCAAAATCATGAGTCGTATAGTTCTTCTCGTTGACCTTTAGTGGTTTTTATGCGTATGCGATGACTTGACCTCGTTGCATGAGAACACAACCAAGGCCTTAATGGGATGCATCGCAAAATACAACAAAATCGTCGTTTCCACCGAGAAGGGTTAGAATGGGAGCATTGCAAAGCATGTCCTTGAGAGTACAAAAGGCCTCTTCTTGCTTTGAACCCCAATCGAAGGGTTTCCCTTTATGAGTGAGAGAGGTAAGAGGCAAAGAGATCTTGGAAAAATTCCAAATGAAACGCCGATAATATTCGGCCAAACCGAGGAAGGATCGAATTTCCGTGGGAGTCATTGGAGTTTTGCAATCCTTAACGGCCTCAATTTTAGCGGGATCAACATGAATACCTTTGTCATTTACGATGTGTCCTAAAAATTGAACTTCCTCGAGCCAAAATTCGCATTTGGAGAATTTAACATAGAGTCGTTTGTTTCTAAGGAGCTCGAGAATGGAACGAAAATGATGTTCATGTTCAGCTTTAGATTTAGTAAAGATAAGGATGTCGTCAATAAAGACAATAACGAATTTATCAAGAAATGGTTTGCAAACGCGGTTCAAGAGGTCCATAAACACCGCGGGTGCATTTGTTAACCCGGAGGTCATAACCAAAAATTTGAAATGTCCATATCGAGTATGGAAAGCGGTTTTAGGAATGTCTTCTTCGTGAACACACAATTGATGGTAACCCGATCGAATGTCGATTTTGGAGAAACAAGTTGTGCCTTGAAGTTGGCCGAATAGGTCGTTGACACGTGGCAAAGCATAACAATTTTTTAATTGTAAGCTTGTTAATTTCTCAAAAATCGATGCACATACGAAACGAACCATCCTTCTTTTTCACGAAGAGAACGGGAGCGCCCCAAGGAGAAGAGCTTGGACGAATGAAACCTTTATCGGAAAGTTCTTCGAGTTGGTTTGATAATTCTTGCATTTCCGACGGGGCTAGACGATAAGGAGCCTTGGCCACGGGCATCGCGTAGGGCACAAGATTGATTCGGAATTCAATTGGATGAACGGGAGGAAGACCGGTGACATCATCGGGAAAGACGTCGAGGAAATAACGAACGATGGAAATATCTTGGATTTTCCTTTCCTTTTTGTCTTTTGTCACCGCGAGAGCTAGAAACGAGACATGCTTTTGGCGTAAGTACTTTTGCGATTGGGCGCACGACATGAAATTAAGCCTTCGAGACGTTATGTTGCCGAAAACCTTAAGAATTTTACCGTTGACGAGCGGAATGCAAATGAATTTATCGAAACAAACGACTTCGGCACGGTGCAAAGATAACCAATCCATGCCTACTATAACATCGAAACTTCCCATTTGCATCGGGATAAGATCTATGTAGAATTTATGCTTGGAGAGAATGAGAGAACAATCGCGGACGACGAAATTGATGGTAATAGAATTGCCATTGACGACTTCAACAGAGAACGGTCGGGAAAGCTTAGTTCGAGGCATAGCAAGTTTGGACTCAAATTTCAAAGAAATAAAACTTCTATCGGCACCGGTATCAAATAAAATAGAAGTCAAATGATAGTTCACCAAAAACATACCGTTCATGACATCGTTTGCCACTTGAGCTTGATTTGTATTTATCATAAAAGCTCGCCCTTGATTGCCATGGTTGACTTGAGGTGCTTGTTATGGAGGTGGAGGTGGAGGTGATGCTTGGATTGCTTGGATGGGTGGTGCATTGAGTTGGGAATTTGGGGTTGGTAGGTTTGGACTTGTTAGGCTTGGGTTTGGTAGTAAGGTATGGTCATGGTTTGGTTAGCAAAAGTGAGGCGAGGGCAATTGTTGCGGAAATGGTTTGGATCTCCACAAATGAAGCAAGCTCGGGGTGGTTGAGGTTGGTTTGGTGGGTAGGGTGCATATCGGTTTTGGGCATTTTGGGAAAGGTTCTTGGTGGATTTGGTTGGGTAGGTTGGGTTCGTTGGGCGGATCAGCATGTGGTGTGGAGATGACCAAGTCGGTTACAAATGATACAATGGCGACAAGACATATTTGGTGGGTGGTGAAGTGGGCAAGTGTTGCAAATCGGGGCGGTACCGGTATAGGGTCTTCGGTTTGGTGGTGGAGCATGAGTTTGTTGTTGAGGTTGGGTAACGGCAAAGTATCGGTAGTTGGATTTGGGTTTCTTCTTGTTGTTGTTTTTGTGGTGACAGGATGAGTTGAAGTAGTTAATGGCTTGTGGTGCGGGTTCAACCTTGGCTTACGGTGCGGGCTCGGGCTTGGCTTTCTCACTCGGTTTCTTGAGTGTTAGGGTACCCGCCTTTACATGATTTTCCGATAGCGCACCGGCTAAAGTGATGTCGTCTTCAAGATTTACGGGTTTGCTACTCATGACGGAGTCACGGATTTGCATTGGTAAACCACCAATGTATTTATCAATTTCACGTTCGGTTGGGGTAACCAAATGAGGAAACAAGGATGCTCAAATCATGGAAGCGAAGTGAGTAAGTGGTGTTATCACCACTTTCTTATTTTAGGTTCCAAAATTCTACCTCAAGCTTTTGGAGCTCGTGTTTGGGACATAACTTCTTCATCATAAGCGCCTTGAGATCGGCCCATGGAAGAGCCATAGTCGTATTCGAACCTTGGAGGTGCATAACACTATCCCACCATGTTAAAGCGGTTTCTCTAAACATGCTTGACGCGAAATTTGTCTTTTTCGCATCGGGGCATTCGATGTGTCGGAACACACTCTCGGTTGATTCGAACCATTGCAACAAGGTAGTCGCACAATTGGTTCCAAGGAACTCGGACGGGTTGGCACTAGTAAATTGTTTGTACAAGTAAGCTGCGGGTTTGGGTTCAATGGGTGCAACAACGGGTGCGGGTTGGGTAGCTTGGATTTGAGTTATAAGTTCGGGAATCACAGCGGCTATTTGTTTGGCGACGAGAGTGGCCATACTTCGGGTGGAGTTCTTGCGCGGTTGGCGTCTTAGCGGAGGCATGCTAAAATTTATAAAGAAAATGAGATAAGTTTTGGGTAAAAAGAAATGAATATAATGGTGTGTAAAATAAAATAAGACTTCAGTTTTTTTTTATTGTGAATCCTAGAGTTAGTATGGAGGAGTTGTTAGTGTTAAATAAAATATATATATAACTTTGTTTATAAATAACAAAACCGAAAACAAACGTAAAAGATTTTTGAGACGGTTAAAGCTTGAAAATTTGAGATTTTGAGATTTATAGAGTCGGAAAATCGTGCATAAACCACCATGACTTAATATTCCAACACCAAAAAGTTTATAAAACACCATGTTGGAGTCTAAACATGTGCACGAACCACCGCGATTTTCTCATGTTTTAGACTCAAATAACAATAATAATACAATAAATCGAGATACAACGTCATGTCAAAACACTAGTCCACGAACCACCGTAGTTCTATGGTTTTAAAACCGAAAATTAGGATGGCGACCGGAACGCTCGCATTCGACTACTTAAATAACTGACATATATAACATGATTTGTGGCCTAGAAAATGAGCACTATAACACAACCATCCCAGGTAAGTAAATCACCTGCGATCCTTGGAATTTTTTTGTCAAATGGTCATTTTATAATGTCTCGTTTTCTATGATGGCTACAAACCCGATATAAACGCAACCTTTAAGAGGATGCAAAATAGTCTAGGATTTATAGTTCCACCAACCGAAAGCGATAAACACATAGGCATATAATCATAGAACACCAAATCGAGCATTTATTTAAGTAAGGTATACAAATAACGTTTGTGATTTAAGACCCAAGTATAAAACATTTAGTTTAGATAAGATGAAATGTCATCCCCAACACAAAAGATAGAAAACGGGGTATGAAGTTACTCACGTTCAAGTAATAAACTTGAAAAGTTGGTAATTTGAAGATTTGCCGGAACGACGAGTTAACGTATGAAGCCTAAGTAAAAGAAAGTCTTGGATTTAGAAAGGTTGTCTTGAAAATCTTTAAATAAAATAATTGTTGCAAAAATAAATAATTAAAGTTCAAGGTTTATAATGTAACTATTTAAGAATTTATAATAATAACCCTTTAAAAATGTAAGTTTGCTCGAAACCGGGTTAAAGTATCTAACCTTAATATTTACTTAACCAATGTTAAGTAATAAGATGAGAAAAATGCAAAAATGCAAGTTCCTTTGGGATAAATATACTAAAACGGGTCTTTAATGAGTGTTCGGGTTGTTGGTTCGGGTCTTGATAATTGGTCAAACCCAAAGTCAACATTCCAAAATAATGAATGTTATGAGATAACTCAATAAAACTTTATAAGACTTAACCAAGTATGTAGATCTATTGTTTTAGAACTAACAACGTACGTTAAGCGAGTGTTTGGATTTTGGGGGTTACTCCATAGAATTGTAACCAACTTTGAAAGTTGTTCCAATCAAGTCACTGATAAAAACTTTTGTTCCAATCAGGTGATTAAACTTTTATTTTTGTTCCAATCCTAGATATTTTACCTGTATAGCAGGTAATCTGGGTTTTTTTTTTTTATTTTTCAATGTTTTTACTTTGCATAATAACTTTTAAAGGTTGCGAAAATTAGTAAAAATGCGAAATATAATTTTAAAATTCCAAAAAATTTGCAAAAAAAGTTCGGAAAATTGCAATATATTGCAAAAATTGAAAAAAATAAAAAAATGTTCAAAACGGGTCAGAACAGGTTAGGGTCAACATGTTCGGGTTAGAACGAGTCAAGATCGGAACGGGTCAAATCGGGTTTCGGGTCAGTTTATCTTTTGGACCAACGAATCAGCGCGTTTTCAACACGTTACAGCTCGTTTTAACAGCAAAAGCTCGTTTAAGCAATTTTTGCAGTTCGTTTCAGCACTTAACCGCTCATTTAGCGATTTCTCTGCTTGTTTCAACACCTAACAGCTCCTTTAAGCGAGTTTTCAGCTCGTTTCAGCATCTAACAGGTCGTTTAAGCAATTTTTTAGATTGTTTCGGCACCTAACAGCTCGTTTAAGCGATTTTTCAGATTGTTTCGGCACCTAACAGCTCGTTTAAGCGATTTTTCAGCTTGTTTCAGCACATAACAGCTCGTTTTAAACGAGCTGTTATGTGCTGAAACAAGCTGAAAAATCGCTTAAACGAGCTGTTAGGTGCCGAAACAATCTGAAAAATCGCTTAAACGACCTGTTAGATGCTGAAACGAGCTGAAAACTCGCTTAAACGAGCTGTTGGGTGCTGAAACGAGCTGAAATCGCTTAAACGAGCTGTTAGGTGCTGAAACGAGCTGAAAATCGCTTAAACGATTGTTAGGTGTTGAAACGAGCTGAAAAATTGCTTAAACTAGCTGCTAGGTGCTGAAACGAGTTGAAAAATCGCTTAAACGAGCTGTTAAGTGCTGAAACAAACTGAAAAATCGCTTAAACGAGCTGTTAAGTACTGAAACAGACTGAAAAAATCGCTTAAACGAGCTTTTGTTGTTAAAACGAGCTGTAACGTGTTGAAAGAGCGCTGATTCGTTGGTACAAAAATAACTGACCCGAAACCCGTTTTGACCCGTTCCGATCTTGACCCGTTCTAAACCGAACATGTTGACCCTACCTATTCCGACCCGTTTTGAACATTTTTTTATTTTTTTTTTTTCAATTGTTGCAATTTATTGCAATTTTTCGAACTTTTTTTGCTAATTTTTGGAATATTAAAATCATATTTCGCATTTTTACTAATTTTCGCAACCTTTAAAAGTTTAAAAGTTATTATGCAAAGTAAAAACATTGAAAAAATAAAAATAAAAAACTAGATTACCTACTATGCAAGTAAAATATCTAGGATTGAAACAAAAATGAAAGTTCAATGACCTGATTGGAACAAAAGTTTTTATTAGTGACCTGATTGGTACAACTTTCAAAGTTAGTTACTATTCAATAGAGCAGTCCCAACACTAGTAGCCCCTACACCGAAGAGGCACCGCCATCTAGAGACGTGTACAAGGACAATGATAACTGGAGTTGGTACCCAAGTCTGATCAAGGGGTTTCTCTACCGTGAGCAAGTTACACCACTACCTCTCCCGGGATGTCCTATTTCCTTCAACACACTACCACCCCTAACCCAACCAATGGAGTGTGCTTTCGCAACCCTCGCTTCCTGTTTAGAGCATGAAGTGGGCTTTATGCGCTCCACGAGAGCGAAGGTTACTGAGGTGAAAGAGGATAGAGCTAATTCTTGGAGGAGACTTACCTACCTGACTAAAGCCATGAAGGAAGTTCATGATGCTCATGTTCAGCAAGTGAAGATAGTGAACAAAATGCAATCAGAAATGATAAACTTGCAAGAAAAGGTTTGGAAAGCAAGAAACCTTGCAGCAGTAGCTCTAGCTCGATGCGAGACACTAGAGGCGTGAATTTCCCCGAATGCAACAGGTCCCGAGGAAGAACCCGAAGAAGATCCCGAGGAGGAACCCGAAGAGGAACCGGAGGAAGAGCCGGCTAAGGAGGAGGCTCACTCTAACGTGTCCTCGGAAGATGACATCTAAGGATGATAACACCTAGATGGAGGGGTTGTCTCCATCCAAACTTATGTATCTATCATTTTAAGGATTGATTTTAAATACTTTGTAGCGGATACAATGGTTTTAATCATGAGTTATTAATTGGATTATTATTTGGTTGTGATGCGATGTTTTTATTTCTTTTTCTTTCTTTTCTTTTCTACCTTTTATTACATGTATGGTGTGTTGCATATGAAACCGAGAGTTCATGTCTAACATTTTATGCTGTGATTCTAGGTGATGTCTGGAAGAAATGCAGGTCGTGGTCGCGGTAACATCAAAATGACCGTGGCAAAACTCCAAGCCTTGCTGAATGACCATGCGGCGGCAGCTCTAGCTGCACATCTTCAGAATCAAGCAGGAGGTCAAGCCGAAGTCTGCACTTTCAAGAATTACTTAGACTATAAACCTAGTTCGTTCGATGGCACCGAGGGAGCCATAGGTTTCCTGCGCTGGGCCGAGAAGGCAGAGTTAGCTTTTGAGATGTGTAACTATCCACTAGCCAGCAGGGTCAAGTTTGCTGCTGGAACACTGCAAGATTCCGCCCTCACCTGGTAGAACTCTAATGTGCAAATTCTTGGTTTGGAATTGGCAAATGCTATGAATTGGGAGGAATTCAAGAACATGATGCGAGAAGAGTATTGTCCTAGAGAGGAAATCTCGAAGTTGGAGTCGGAATTTGGGGCATTAAAGATGGTGGGTTCTGAGATTGAAGCCTACACCACCCGTTCCCGCGAGCTGGTGGTGATGTGCCAGCGAATGGTAGATCCGCCAAGTAAGAGAATCGAGATGTATATTGATGGTTTGGTACCCCAGATTCATGGTATGGTGACGTCTTCTAAACCAACCACTATTCAGCAAGCGATCCGAATAGCCCACAAGCTGACGGATCAAGCAATGGCACAAGGTGCGTTACCACCTAGAGGTTCCACGTCTAAAACCCTTGACAACTCAAGCAATGACAACAACAACAACTCTGGGAATGGAAAGAGGAAGTTTGATAACATAAGGTCCTCATCATCGAACCCCACACAACAACAACACCACCGTAAACCTGAACCCACCCGGAACTTCAACAATCAAGGTTCCAACAGCAACGGTGGCGGGCAGGGTTCGAGTAACTATGCTGGAAAGAACCCAAAGCGTAACAAGTGCAACTATCACCATGCTGGCCCATGCGACCGTATCAAGTGTCTGCGATGCGGTAAATTGGGTCATCAGGCCAAGGACTGTAGAGGCGACCTCGCGGGTAAGGGCGCCCCTAAACAACCTGCAACTACGAAAGGGTGTTTTGAGTGTAGTTAGGAGGGTCATTTCTGGAAGGACTGTCCTAACTGAAACAAGATGAGGGCAACGGAGGCAATAGCAGTAACGGAGGTGATAGTAAGGATAGAGCTTTTGTCATTGGATCGGGCCAAGCCCGAAGTCCGAACGTGATTACTGGTAAGTTTTCTGTAAACGACTGTTTTGCTTCTATTTTGTTTGGCACTGGAGCTGATAGGAGTTTTGTGTCGAAAGCCTTTAGTGAACTGTTAGACTTAACTCCAACACCGTTAGATGCTAAGTTTCATGTTGAATTAGCTGACGGTAAGTTTATGGAAACCACACAAGTACTAGTCGGATGTAAGTTGAAACTGTCGGGTCATGCATTCGATATCAACCTCATACCCTATACACTTGGTAGTTTCGATGTTTTTGTCGGCATGGACTGGCTATCCGAGAATAGAGCTGAGATTATATGCCATGACAAGATTGATCATATCACTACTCCTTCCGGCGAAGTCATCTCAATACATGGCGAGAAGAGCGGCATGACTACTAGCGTCATCACCCTCATGAAGGCGCGGAAATACTTACGAAAAGGTCATCCGGCGATCTTAGCTCATGTAATCGGGAAACCTGCGGAGGAGAAGCGAATTGAAGTCATACCGATTATGCGAGATTTTCCCGAAGTCTTCCCGGAAGATTTTCCAGGACTCCCACCCATACGACAAGTCGAGTTCCAAATCGACTTAGCCCCCGGTGCTGCACCCATAGCGGGAGCCCCGTATCGTCTCGCACCGGCGGAGCTTCAGGATTTGTCCGCTCAACTACAAGATTTGTAAGATAAAGGTTTCATCCGACCCAGCTCATCACCATGGGAGCCCCTGTCCTATTTGTTCGAAAGAAAAACGGAACTTTCCACATGTGCATCGACTACCGGGAGCTGAACAAGGTGACGGTCAAGAACCGTTATCCACTACCCCGAATTGATGATCTTTTCGACCAGCTTCAAGGATTGAGTCACTATTCGAAGATCGACCTGAGATCTGGTAAACATCAATTAAGAGTGCGCGAAGAGGACATTCATAGACGGCGTTCAAAACTCGGTACGGTCACTATAAGTTTTCGGTTATGCCCTTTGGCTTAACCAACGCACCAGCCGTATTCATGGACCTCATGAATAGAGTGTGCAAGGCGTACCTCGACAAGTTTGTTATCGTTTTCATAGATGATATCCTTGTCTACTCCAAGAACAAGACCGACCATGAAGAACACCTGAGGTTAATCCTGGAATTGCTAATGAAGGAACAATTGTACGCAAAGCTTTCGAAATGCGAATTTTGGCTTCGCGAGGTTCACTTCTTAGGACATGTGATCAATGAGAGTGGTATCCATGTCGATCCAGGCAAGGTGGAGGCCATCAAAAACTGGGAAGCACCTAAGACTCCGACTGATGTGCGACAATTCCTAGGACTGGCTGCTACTACCGACGTTTCATTGAGGTATTTTCAAAGATTGCTCAACCCCTCACCGCACTGACACACAAGGGTACTAAGTACAATTGGGGTGACGCGCAGGAGTCTGCCTTCCAACTGTTGAAAACCAAACTCTCTAGCGCACCTATCCTAGCCCTCCCCGAGGGAACAGAAAATTTTGAAGTGCATTGTGATGCATCGATACAGGGTCTCGGCTGCTTGCTAATGCAACTTGAGAAGGTTATAGCCTATGCCTCTCGACAATTACGTATACACGAGAAGAACTACACGATGAATTGTAACTCGGAGCTGTGGTGTTTGCCCTTAATATATGGAGGCATTACTTGTACGGTACCAAGTTTACCATTTACACCGACCACAAGAGTCTCCAACATATCTACGATCAAAAGGAGTTGAACATACGACAGCGTCATTGGGTCGAGCTACTTAAGGATTATGATTGTGCCATCAAATACCACCCTGGCAAGGCCAATGTAGTGGCCGATGCTCTCAGCAGAAAGGAAGCCGTTAAGCCTAGACGTGTGCGAGCATTACAACTCACAATTCATGCCAACTTGCTTGATCAGATTTGTGATGCTCAACTCGGAGCTTTGAAAGGAGAAAACCTCCCATCATAACTCATGGGGGGCATGGATAAGCAACTTGAAACCAAATCAGACGGGGTCTGATATCTCAAAAACCGGATTTGGGTCCCTCGATACGGAGACTTCAGAAATCTAGTGATGGACGAGGCACACAAGTCTCGATATTCTATTCACCCTGGCTCAGACAAAATGAATCATAACCTTAAGGTACTTTACTGGTGGCCAAACATGAAAGCCGACATTGCCACCTACGTGAGTAAATGTTTAACTTGTGCAAGAGTCAAAGTGGAATATCAGAAACCATCTGGTCTGTTACAGCAACCGGAACTCCCAACGTGGAAATGGGAACACATTTCCATGGACTTCTTCACAGGTTTACCCAAAACACAGACGGGATGCGATACCATCTGGGTGATCATTGACCGGTTGACTAAGTCTGCACATTTCTTAGCGATCAAAGAATCGGACAAAATGGAAAGACTGACTCGCATCTACATGAAAGAAGTAGTCTAGACACGGAGTGCCTGTCTCATCATATCTGATCGAGACACCCGTTTCACTTCGCACTTTTGGAAGTCACTTCAGAACGTACTAGGAACCCGCCTCGATATGAGCAAAGCATACCATCCCCAAACTAATGGGAAAAGTTAACGCACCATTCAAACATTGGAAGACATGTTGCGTGCATGCGTATTGGATTTCGGAAAGATTTGGGAACCCCACTTGCCCTTGGTAGAGTTTTCATATAATAACAGCTACCACGCTAGTATTAAAGCAGCGCTGTTTGAAGCGTTGTACGGACGAAAGTGTTGATCGCCTCTTTGTTGGGCAGAACTGGGTGATAGCCAAATCACTGGTCCCGAATTCGTACATGAAACCTCAGAAACGATTGTCCAAATCCGGAACCGCATGGCAGCAACACGGGATCGCCAAAAGAGTTACGCCGACAAGCGCCGAAAACCTCTGGAATTCCAAGTGGATGACAAGGTTTTGCTGAAAGTCTCACCTTGGAAAGGTGTAATTCGCTTTGGAAAGCGAAACAAACTCAATCCACGATACGTTGGCCCATACCGGATAACTGAACGCATCCGCCCTGTAGCGTACCGATTGGATTTACCGGCAGAACTCAGTGGCGTACACAATGTTTTTCATGTATACAACTTGAAGAAATGCCTTTCTGACGAAACACTAGTAGTTCCTTTGGGCGAGTTGCAAGTTGATGAACAATTACGCTTCATTGAAGAACCAGTCGAAGTTTTGGATTGGGAAACCAAAACACTCAAACACACCAAGATTCCTATCGTTAAAGTTCGTTGGAACTCGAGACGTGGACCAGAGTTCACGTGGGAATGCGAGGATTAAATGATGAAAAAGTATCCTCACCTTTTCAAAGGGTTGACCAAGCATCGAAAACCGCGAAAACCGACAAACCAACAGAAAACACCGGAAGTATGAATTAAATTTCGGGACGAGATTTCTTTATACAAGGGGATGATGTGAAAAACTAAAAATTTTTGCCATTTTCATGCAGACATCACGACGTGACACAAATTTTCGGGACGAAAATTCTTTCAACATGGAATGATGTGACACTTGTCAATTTCAGGGTAACTCTGTTATTCCAAACTCCGTTAATTCAAAATCAATATCACACAAACTATGTCATTCCAGTTAACGCATATCTCATTACATTTAATTAGGGTTTAAATGACGCATGACAATCATTACACAAGTAGTCTTTCGGAGTTTCACCGAAACACACACGAGTCGACTCAAACCGTTGGTGAATAAACAATAAATATTATAAACAAGTACTTGATATAATTATGTATTACGTTTATGTGTAAATTGGTGCTTACATGTATAACCTCATATCATGAAGAAATAAACTAGTTATGCTAGAATTATACAAAATAGAAGTTGAAGGTGCAAGTTGTAACTTGTAATTTATTTAATTAATATATAAACAACATAAACCAAAACTCAAACTCTCCCCTCCCTCACTCTCCCTCTTGCGAAAGCAGCCCCACACCCCCTCCCCTCTCCCTTGATCGGCCACAGTACACACACACACACATACATACAAGAATTGTTACAAGTTGTTTGAAGATCCAAGGTTACTAACTAGGTAATTAAACACTCCCTTAATCCATTCCATTGATTTGTTTGCATGATTAAACATGATGATCATAAACATTAAGTGTTAAACATGTTGATTGTTGATGAGCTAGGGTTGTATGCATGATTCTTGGTTCATAGATTAGTAGTTTGTAGAGTTTTTGATGAAAACTGATGCTGGACAGATTCATAATTGCGTGTTAAAACGACTGTAAATTGATGTTAATGATGTGTTTGGAAGTGATTATTGATTCTATGATGTAGTAGGTAGAGTCTAGTTTCTAAAGAGTCTGCGTTTGTAATTTTTGGACATGTAGAAGTTAGTTATTATTAATTTACAAATCTGTTGCGCGAGTCTGTTTCAGGAAGCCTTCTTGTAGGCTGTTTTGTAATTAGTATATCTCACAAACGATAACACCAATTGAGTTGATTCCACTTCTGAAAGTTAATAATTTGAGTGTGGAATTTAAACCAATTGGCTTTGCATTAATTGTATTAACAATGTAACGGGAATAGAAAATAAAGTTTTGTTGCGCATGATAATGACTGTTGTGTGCTTACTGTTTTGTTTTGATCATTGTGAGAAAACCATATGTAATAAAAATATAATAAAAATATTATTAGAAACCTAACTCAGTTTTTCTTCTGTGATGAATTTTTGGCTATTTTATCTATATGTATGGTTAGTGAAATAGAGTAATCTTGACGTGTTAAAATCTGTCTCGGTAACTTAGCTGCTGAATTCTTTGATTTAACATGAAAAGTGATTATTTGACCAATGTTTGCTATGTGTTTGACATATATGCCCTTGTGGTAGATATATTATTGATGATGTACCGTAGTAACATTTAACACTATACTTCTTCACACATGTAACTTATCACCAACGTGTTTGTTGAGTCGCACTTTTTTCACAAACGAACACATCTCATGCATAACTTTTATGTGTCGGGTCTAGAGACTCACTCGTAGTTCAAACACTTAGAAATCTTATTTTTTTAGAGCACTAGTGAGGATTTCTATGACGCACGCTTTTCTCGGACTTTTGTTAACTTCGCAAACAGTGAGTTTCACGGCCCCTTTTACTCTTTAACATTTTTACTAGGGGGAGATAACATACTCCAACGATTTAGATTTTGTTACTCTTTATATATCACTTGTAAGGCTAAGTGGCAACAAACCAACTAAGTCCTTCTGAACAATCAAACCGGTTAATATTGGATAATAGCGAGTCACCTTTGAGTAGTACTACTGGGTTTGACAAACCCCACCCAACTCTAAACTCGATTGTAGGTCGAGTGGGTGTAATTTTGGCTATCACATTATCATGGTCGTGGTTGACATGGTGGCAAGGCAATCGTATAAACCGTCAGCTTCGGTGTCGAACACTTAGTAATACATGCTTGATAGGTTAGCTACCTATTGATATATAATTGACATAACACTATCTGGTAACGCTAAAACGCAACGCTTAAATTTACTTAAACCTGTGAACTCACCAACCCTATGTTGACACTTTTAGTATGTTTATCTCAGTTAGCCAAGGCGGTCGAGCGGTATAGAACATGCATTCTCTGAACTCTATTGTTTTAAACTTCATTTAAATTTTATCATGATAACTGTGTTTTAAGACGTCTTGTGTGGCACACCTATTTGCTTTATA
Source organism: Bidens hawaiensis (assembly GCF_021521415.1). Classification (NCBI taxonomy): domain Eukaryota; kingdom Viridiplantae; phylum Streptophyta; class Magnoliopsida; order Asterales; family Asteraceae; genus Bidens; species Bidens hawaiensis. Next base: position 24,028 of record NW_027499053.1, on the reverse strand, counting down.
GTTTATGCTTCCGCATTTTTACTTAATACTTGATGCCTTGGCTGTTTTTAAAATTTTAATTTGATATAACTAATGATTCCGTTCATGTTAGTTTACACCCTCTGATGGTAAAACTCTGTTGGTGGATTTTGAGGGAGTGACATAAAACAAATACAAAAAGAATACAACCAAGACCCGAAATTGACGAATGTCACACATTCTCTCGTCCTCTTTACTTTGCTCATTCCTCCAACTCCTCACGAGACCATAAACGCGAAACAATTATAAAGTCATAGTTAAAACGTTTTCAAAAAAATATTGATAAATAAATTAAACAAAATATATGGTGGCATACATTATTCGTTTTATACGAAACCATCGGCTCGTGTATGTGATCATCATAAGCTTCGTTCCCAGAAAAATGTACGAAGGACTCGTTACCTAAGCAGTTCTCTTGAAAGGTATCACAAATGTAATCTGTTTCTGCTTGTGACCGATATGAATCTTCTACTAGTTAGTGGTACGGAGGTTGAGTACCATAATACGCCTCTTCTACGAGAAACTGATACGAAGGCTAAGCATTGTAATACGTATTTTTAGGTAACGGGTAAGAGGGCTGGCGGTAAGGCTATTCTTGCTAGGACGGTACGACAGTTAATCTCGTACGCATTAGTTGTATTATTTCACTCCACCCAAGAAGGTTGACTGTCGTATATGAAATACTCCTAACAAACAATATGGTTAGCATATCTTATTTAAAAACTAACGATTATCAAAATATAGATACAGCGATACCTGGTTCAAATTTGGTAAGGTGGCTGCTCGTTATGATCCACAAAACCCCCTCATCCAAGTCGTGAATATACGACTCCTTGTTTGCCTCCGGAAATAGAGAGTCACACCACAAATGTTCACTAGGAAGGTATATACATGATGTGCGAAAATTTATCTATGAAAACTACTACTCACAACCAAGCTTTAAATTAAAACGGATTATCCTAACTTAAGTTCACACAACCGGAAAGTGTATCGATCGAATGTAGTCTAAACAAAGGAAGTCCGAGTATCGAACACAAAGACACGTGAGGCGGCTCAAATTACTAAAGATACTCAAGTCCTGCCTAAACAATATATTTGTTTAACTTATATATCTAAACTAACTTAACTAACTTAACTTACTAACGGTGAAACTTAACGAAATTAACTGGAAACTTAGCGGGATTTAACGATAATAAGAAAACGAATCACCTAGGTAATATAACTTAACGGGTATAGGATGGCTCAAGTGCAAAAAAGTGTTTGAAAACGGCTTCTAAAGATGAACTAAGATAGATGTAATCAAGGCAACTGGGTCCCTATGGTCAGTTTTACCAGAAAACCCCTAACAACGTCTATTTAGCTTTTAATTTACGGTTGTTTATTTACGTACCCTAATGATTTATTACTTGGTCCGTATAAAAATAACAATACTCACTAAGGCATGAGTTAACTACAAACCTAGGAAGAGAGGGGTAATTCAATAATAAGGATAAAATAACTCAACTTACAAACTAACCTAGTCGATAGCTAGAAAACCGTGTGTGGTCTCGCAACGGGTAACTAAATCAACTAAAGCAGAGAGATAAGCTAACCCCTAAGGTTTTGGTACAACTCAAAGAGGATGATCCTACTGACCAAAATGATTCAAGAAAAATAAACCCTAATGGCACGCGTCTACCACAATCAATCAACACACTCAGTATTAACTGAACTAGCAATTAACGACTGCACGAAACAAATTCATGCAATAATCAACTACTCGGGGCTCATGCAACCAAAAATAAATCTAATGGCAGCAAGGTTCATGGAATAGTATCACAAATTATGAACTTTACAATAACTAAACAATCAAACACGAAATTAGCACCGAAAAGTGATAAATCAACCGTTAAACATCAAACCTAGGCGATTCAAACAAATTTAGCCAACCATAATGAACGAAAAGTAGATAAAATAGATAAATATGATAAACTTGTTCATTAGAATCGTATTACAACTTTTTTGAATGTCTAAAACTCAAAAACGAACTCACAATCGTTAAAATACTCAAAACCGACAACCGTGTGATGAATTAACGAACCGGCTGCTCCTCCTCCTTGGTATTTCGTCTGGAACAGGTATTGGATGGCTGGAATGGTCTAAAAATCATTCATAGGGTTTGTGTTCCATATATAGATGTTTAAACACCTCCTTCCTAATATAAAATAGGTTAAAATAAGCCCACAAGCCGACTAGAAGATAAAATAGACGGGGTAGACGATTCCTTAACATTCTTGGCAGCCTTGGGGACATGTGGGACACCACGTAGCATGGGCATGGATTCCTGACCTGGTCACGTAGTGCGGCCAGGTCCTGGGTGCTTGTTTCTTCATTTTCTGACTCATTTATCTTCAAACGCGCATACCGCCTTCATTCAAATCCCGTTTGAGCCGATTCTTTTCTCATTAAACTCGTTTTTTCGCTCTCTTCAACATGGCACCTATAATATACACAGACATTTAATTTCATGCAAGAACAAGTTATATTCGTTAACGGTTTACGCACAAAACAACAAAAAAAAAACAGGATAAAACGCTATTTGTTTTGCAACACATCAAATGTCCCCACACTTGAACCTTTTTCGTCCCTGAAAAAGAAATCTACACAGGATCATAACCAAGTGAAAAACAACGAACTCCCAGATTATTTAACATTACTAAAGCACAAGATACAACTCGACATATGACCGCGATTGGCGGTATTGTTGTCCACTTAAACCCAACCACTAACCAATCAAGCCCCCAATTGCATTAAGCGTTTTAAGTCCAAAAATCAAGGCTACACCTACCCCATCTCAGACAAAGAGAGCTAGAATAACTAGAGTCGAAGCAAACTGGTTCGACAAATCACCATAAACCAAGGACTCGTTGATGGTACTAATTAGATGCACTCCGTGAAATTTGATGGATGAATGGTCATGTGGAGGTTGTACGAGCTATTCCTAAATATTATTAGACTTTGTCCTATAAATTCCTAATTTGATATTTATTGACTAAGAACCTTCGATCCCCAATAGTGTATCCTCAGAGTCACTATCCCCTTGGTAACACGTAAACTCTAAGTCTCGTCTAGTATGTGCATCTTTGGCCTCTTTTACTAACATTAAAGAATGCATCTTTGGCATTTTACAATACATAACTTTCTCACAATCATTTGTTTTTCTTTTCTTTTCTTTTTTTTTTTGAACAACTTTTCGGAATACTCATAACTTTCATAACATACTTTTTTTTTCAATCTTTTTTTTATTATTTTTTATATCACCCTAAAGTATATAACTATTTCTAAGCTCGTAAAAAGATAGAAATGTGGTGGTGTGCTGGTTTGAGTGCATCTAAGTCTTGCCATCTCAAAGTTTTTAGATTATGGTAATCCTCCTTAAGCATCGAAATTCGGTTTCACCGTTTTTTTTTTAATTATTATATATATATAAAATCTGCTAAAGAGGACAATCAAAGCTAGTTGGGCCTACTGACACATCCCAAATCAGATATGCAAACAATCTCTTCTTTTATTATTATATTACATTTTTCAAAAGTTCCAAGATTTCGTTAACACAACGGTAATAATATCATTTCCTGTTTAACGTAGAAGAAAAACAATTTTCAATAGACATTTTTCTTTAAAAAAAATAAATATTAACTCCCAAGATTTTCAATATTCTTTTATTTTTCTTAAAAATGAAAACGTCAGTTCCCCATCCCCACACTTAAATTTCACATTGTCCTCAATGTGAGAGAAGCAAAAGACAAAACTAAACATAAAGAAAAATAAAGTTGAACAGACTCCCCTGGTATATGTGATCATGAAAGTGTGCGGTGAATCATGTTCCTCGCCCTCCTATTCGAACGCAAGCTTAAAACTCCAGTGCTCTCTATCAAGCTATCACTCACGAACGAAAGCGGCAATCCTTAAGCAAATTGCATCCCCACACTTGTTTAAAACTCTAACTCATCAACCGTCATCAACCAACCAAGGAATAACCTGCAAGTAAGAGAAAAAACACCCGGCAAAACTCGAAAATTAAAATAAAAATGAAAATAAAATACTAAGGAAAGATATTACCGGATTGCCTCCCTGGAAGCGCTAAGTTTATTAAATAGTCTTCAGCCGGGCTCGCTCCCGAAACCTCAATCAAGAGGCTTCTCCTTTATTCGCTTCCCATCAATACTCCTCAACTCTCTCCTCTTACAATTGGTCGGGAAGAAACCAACTGCACCGCTCTCATGGGCCCAAACATACAACGTGAACTTGGCCCACCAACTCGTAGACTCCCCCAAAAATGATTCCTTGAAGTGAAACGGGAGTGACGAACTCTTCAGCACACCATGATCTCTGAGCCTAGATCTCCTCCTTATTATTTTAACCAACTTTTTAAACCTTGACACGTCCCGAATGGAGATTGAGTACGGTTCATGTTTTGGTTTTTCACAATCCAAGTGCAATGGTGGGAAGACTGAATCACCAACCACCTCATGGCTCTCCTCACAAGACTCCTTCTTGATCTCCGCACTTGGCTCGTTATACAATATATCCTCAAGCAACTTTAAATCGCCAAGTGGGTCAAACTCTCCTTCATCCATCACAGTAAAATCCACCAACTCATCACCAAACTCACCCCTAAACTCGTCTTCCCACGAGGGAACATACTCATCTGGCCGCTTTTCCATCCCCACATCTTCAAATTCAATAATATGCTCACTAAGTTGTGATTGACTCATTAAACGAAGACGAATTCCATCTAAAGCTTGTTGGGTTGGAAATGGGGAATTTGGATTTGTATCATGGATGATGCGTAACCAATCAAACACTACCTCATCCGATCTGGTATTTGTTCAATGAATTCACCGAATGCTTTTTCATAACCCAGAAGATTCCCCCCTTAAATCAAACATCAAACGTAACTGAGGTTTCACTCGATTTTTCTCTTTGCAATCCAGAATCCTCTTTATCTCCATCTGCCAAATGGTGTAACGTTTTTGTTCTTTGACTCCATTCCCGTAAGTTTCCATAACTACACACTTAAACAGAAACGGATCACGGGCACCAGATAGTTGTAGAAGAAAATTAATTAAAACTAAAATTAAACTATTTAAAATAAAGTATATTCATCTAAATATATCTACAAAACTATAAAAAGCAAGTCCTCAACTCGGGTCGTTCTCTAATCGCCTCAAACCGTGTCCCCGGCAACGGCGCTAAAACTTGATGTGCGAAAATGTATCTATGAAAATTACTACTCACAACTAAGCTTTAAATTAAAACGGATTATCCTAACTTAAGTTCACACAACCGTCAAGTGTACCGATCGTATGTAGTCTAAACTAAGGAAGTCCGAGTATCGAACACAAAGACACGTGAGGCGGCTCAGATTACTAACGCTACTAAAGTCCTTCCTAAATAATATATTAGTTTAACTTATATATCTAAACTAACTTAACTAACTAAACTTAACTAACGGTGAAACTTAACGAAATTAACTAGAAACTTAACGGGATTTAACGATAATAAGAAAACGAATCACCTAGGTAAGATGACTTAACAGGTATTGGATGGCTCAGGTGCTAACAAGTTTTTGAAACCGGCTTCTAAAGATGAACTAAGATAGATGTAATCAAGGTAACTGGGTCCCTACGGTCAGTTTTACCAGAAAACCCTAACAACGTCTATTTAGCTTTTAATTTACGGTTGTTTATTTGCGTACCCTAATGATTTATTACTTGGTCTGTATCAAAATCACAATCCTCACTAAGGCTTTAGCTAACTAGAAACCTAGGAAGAGAGGGGTAATTCAATAATAAGGATAAAATAACTCAACTTACAAACTAACCTAGTCGATAGCTAGAAAACCGCACGTGGTCTCGCAACGGGTAACTAAATCAACTAAAGCAGAAAGATAAGCTAACCCCTAAGGTTTTGGTACAACTCAAAGAGGATGATCCTACTGACCAAAATGATTCAAGAAAAATAAACCCTAATGGCACGCGTCTACCACAATCAATCAACACACTTAGTATTAACCGAACTAGCAATTAACGGCTACACGAAACAAATTCATGCAATAATAAACTACTCGGGGCTCATGCAACCTAAAATAAATCTAATGGCAGCAAGGTTCATGGAATAGTATCACAAATTATGAACTTTACAATAACTAAACAATCAAACACGAAATTAGCACCGAAAAGTGATAAGTCAACCATTAAACATCAAACCTAGGAGATTCAAACAAATTTAGCCAACCATAATGAATGAAAAGTAGATAAAATAGATAAATATGATAAACTTGTTCATTAGAATCTGATTACAACTTTTTTGAATTTCTAAAACTCAAAAACGAACTCACAATCGTTAAAATACTCAAAACCGACAACCGTGTGATGAATTAGCGAACCGGCTACTCCTCCTCCTTGGTATTTTGTCTGGAACAAGTATTGGACGGCTGGAATGGTCTAAAAATCGTTCATAGGGTTTATGTTCCATATATAGATGTTTAAACACATCCTTCCTAATATAAAATAGGTTAAAACAAGCCCACAAGCCCACTAGAAGACAAAATAGACGGGGTAGCCGATTCCTTAACATTCTTGGCAGCCTTGGGGACATGTGGGACGCCACGTAGCATGGGCGTGGATGCCTGACCTGGTCGCGTAGTGCGGCCAGGTCCTGGGTGCTCGTTTCTTCGTTTTCTGACTCATTTATCTTCAAACGCGCATACCGGCTTCATCCGAGTCATGTTTGAGCCGATTCTTTCTTCATTAAACTCGTTTTTTTGCTCTCTTAAACATGGTACCTATCATATATACAAACATTTAATTTCATGCTAGAACAAGTTATATTCGTTAACGGTTTACGCACAAAACAACACAAAAACTGGATAAAACGCTATGTGTTTTGCAACACATCAATACAAGTTGTGTCTCGCGGGCTCTGGTTTTCTGCTTGCTGGTTTAGACATGGATACCGTTGAGGTTCCTCTCATTTATCATGCTCTTTCTTCTTTGATTTGCCTAGAAGAAGAATATAGCTCATCTTCGATAAAAAACTTGTTCAAGATCGGGTTCTAACAAAAAATTTTGTTTAATATCATCTAGTTCTGCCCTCGAAGTCTAGTTCTTCATCCCATACGAATCCGGATTGAAATCAAGCTTTCTCCAGAAAGGGTCTATCGCTTCTAGTGGAATATGTACCCCTGTATATAGGTGTTTCTCCAGCTAACAAACACACCGAAACCCTATAGACATTAACAACCTGTGTCTGTATGAAGCTCCAGTCTCAATCATCTTTCCATGCCCTATATACTCGTTTTCAAGTATCTTAAGAGCCTCAAAATCGACACCTTATGACGTAGTTTGTTAAACATTTGTAGTATATAGTCCTTCTTCATCTTAATACGGGTGGTTTCAAAGGTTCCACGATTTCAGTCTCATGAGATTTTACAACTTCAAAGGCATACGCCACAATTGTGTGGAGCATTGTGGAAGAATCACACAGCACCTTTTACCAGTACGAGAAATCATCCTTGATATTTGCCTGATAAAGACTCTTCCACTTTCTCTTTATGTTATCTTGGATGCCACCTGCATAGATTTTTAATTGCATAACGGAAAACTATGTCACACGACTTCATCAAGGATAGGTATCTTTCAATGGTTATCACATGCGCGCTCCATACAATCCTCGAGCATATCTTTAACCTGCTCAAAGGGCCATGTGAAATTTTACTGTCGTTCCCTAAATATAACCATGTTTGCGATACAGAACGACTTCAATGTCGATGTCACACCAACAAACGGCCAGCTGTACATGTTGGTGTTGTACATAGTATCAATCAACAACACATGGGTTAAGACATGCCACATTGTATACAACTTATCATGATAGAAGATATATCCTCTATCCTGTTTGTGGAAGGGTTCTCCCAGGTATGATACACGAACCCATTGTTATGCAGAAAGTTTTCAAGTACTTGCGTCGGGTTTAATAAAACGTTAATAAATATTTATAATCATTCATTTTAAATAGTAAAATTCGACAGGGTTCGAAGTACCTACATAGGGGTATCGCCAGTTTTATTGTCATCTTTGATCTTATTTATGGCGTTGTATATATCCTTCTTAATACACCTACTATTAGGAAACTGTTCCCGTATGAGTGAATGAATTTTCTTTGGCCTCACGACATGCCAGTGTGACATCACAACCAGATCAATTTCCCCATTGGACATTTTCTTAAAGATATGTGTGCCCCTCCTCAAAGCCGATAGGATCGTGGTTGTGCGTCTTGCTTACTACATCAAGCTTCCAACAATCACCTCGCCCGTTGTACCTCCTTACGAATTTTAAAAGACAACATTTTTTTATACTACCGGTATGCCTTACCGTGGCCTTGAGTTAGGGTTCCCCACCACGATTTCATGCAAGGTCCACACCATTTTCACTAGATCGTTGGACCACAATAACACACCCATGCTCCCGTCCTCTTTACTTTGCTCATTCCTCCAACTCCTCACGAGACCAAAAACCCAAAACAATTATAAGGGTCATATTTAAAACGTGTTCAAAAAAATAATAATAAATAAATTAAACAAAATATATGGTGTTATACATTATTCGTTTTATATGAAACCATCGGCTCGTGTATGTAATCATTATAAGCGTCGTTCCTAGAAAATTGTACGAAGGACTCGTTGTCTATGCAGTTATATCTTGAAAGGTATCACAAATGTAATTCGTTTCTGCTTGTGACCGGTATGAATCTTCTACTGGTAAGTGGTACGGAGGTTGAGTACCATAATACACCTCTTCTACGAGAAATTGATACGAAGGCTAAGCGTTGTAATATGTATTTTTTGGTAACTGGTAAGAGGGCTGACGGTAAGGCTATTATTGCTAGAACCGGTACGACGGTTGACCTCGTACGCATTAGATGTATTGTTTCACTCCACCCACGAAGGTTGACTGTCGTATATGAAATACTCCTAACAAACAATATCGTTAGCATATCTTATTTAAAAACTAACGATTGTCAAATTAAATAAAGATACAGTGATACATGGTTCAAATTTGGTAAGGCGACTGCTCGTTATGATCCGCAAAACTCGGGCCCTCATCCAAATCGTGAATATTCGACTCCTTGTTTGCCTCCGGAAATAGAGAGTCACACCACAACATTTTTTGGTTTTAGGATGAAAGTGGCATGTGAAAATGAGGTTTTTTTTGCCACGTGATATGTGTTTGTGTGTGTATAAAATGTGTGTGTGTGTAGAGATTATATAAGGAGAAGGGAAGTGAGCCAGAAGGCTTAAAATTCAACTTTGGCTCAATATGCCTCGTATAGCTTCATACGAGGCGGATAGGGAACGAGTTGATAACTGATTTGATACCTGTGGGTTGTCATGTACTCTATATGTCACGTATAGAGTTATACGGGGACCTGTACGGGCCCACAAGGTCAACGACAACCTGCGGTATCAATGAGTTGTCAACTCGTACCTTATACGCCTTGTATAGGACTGTACGAGGCGTATAAGGTACAACAGGGGCGGACCTGTAGGCTTTAGCAGGGGCAATCTCCGTTACCCCTCAACTTTTCGTCGGTAGTACAAAAAAAATTTTATGTTGTCGTTTTTGTATTTCGTTAGGCTGAAAAAAATATAGTGTTACCGTTATTTGTTTAAAGTCCAACCAAAGTTTAAAGCCCAAATCAATTAAAACCCAATGACGCATTAACCATATTTGTTTTATGTTCGTTGTTTAGTTTAAGCTTCAAAATTTATTTATTTTCTTACAGTATTTTATATAATGTAAACAAACAAAAACATAAACACAATAATAAATAAATTTAAACACATTGGGTGTAGATTTATCATATTCGGTTTTTGAAAGCCTAAAATCGAGTCATTATAACTTCTTCTTTTAGTTTATCAAATGTTTCTCTTTCAATCGCACAAGTCAAAGAATTGTTCAAATACTCATCACCCATTTGATTGCACAAATCTATCTTGATAAACTTCATTTTAGAAAAAACATCTTTCTACGGTTGCGGTTGTAACCGGTAAAACCAACGCTAGCTTCAATATTCGATAAAGCAAAGGAAAAGTGGTGTGCTTCCGTTTAACCGAACAATGAAACTAGCGTTGGTCTTATCCCTTGCAACTGCAACAATTGAAGGTGTTTTTTTTTGTTTCTAAAATGAAGCTTATCAAGATGAATTTGTGCAATTGTATGGGTGATGAGTATTTGAATAATGCTTTAATTTGTGTGGTCGAAAGAGAAACATTTGATAAAGTAAGGGTTATAATGACTCGATTTTAAGCTTTCAAGAAACTGAACAGGATAAATCTGCACTCCATGTGTTTAAATTTATTTATTATTGTGTTTCTGTTTTTGTTTGTTTATATTGTATAAAATACTGTAAAAAAATAAAAAATTTAAACACTACCTCTAGAATTTTATTTTAGATCTGTACTAAGTACTGAGGTACAACATAAAAATACAAAACCTCTCAATACGTGACGTGTGAGGCTATATGTTTATACAAATAATAAACAATATATTTATACAAATAACAAATAAACGTACAATATAGATAAGTTTGTTGAAATTATTATTATGATAATTTAAAGTTGAAAAATGAGGATAAAAGAAAGAAACGTAACAAATTATTGAAGCGAAGGCAAGTAAGTTGTTTACGACACCGTTTCAAGGATATGAGCATGAGCATGAGCATGAGCATGAGCATGAGCATGAGCATGAGCACATAATATCCACGTGTCACGTATCTTCCTCGCCGGCTTAAATGTCTCTGATTGTGACGGCGACGAAGCTCGCCGGAGTTCTAGCAGGTATCACCGTGGCTGCCATCGCCGTATCCTTCTCCCGTTACCGGAATAGAAACCTGGCTCCGTTTGACTCTCCGATCGATGACACTCTCGCACTCTTCAACGTCAATTCCGACTCTGATGACGGTACCTTTCACTTGCACTCTGATAATACTATTCTTTTTTTGGGTTATTTACAACAGGGTCGGGCCCTGAAATTCTGGTGGGTCTAACCCGGTTTATGTAAAAAGAAATGGTCAACCCCGACCCGGACCCGTTTGTTGGTATTCTTGGGTCCCGACCCTTTTGTAAATAACCGGGTTTATGCGATGATCGATATTGTTTTTGAGTGTTGAATTTATGAGATTGTTGTTTTGAAAGTGATTTGTGTATTGTTACAATCAGTCAGTCAACATTGTTGTTGACCTATGCTGCTTGCTTGCTTGCTGTTATTGAAACTTGTGCTGATTTAGGAAGTAGTAATAAATAAATGACACATGTCTATTTACTGGTTTTAGTTATGCTAAGTGTTCTGCCCTGTTATTGAGCTTAGTTAATTGAAATAAACTTACATACCATATTCTTAGTGACCAGACACAACTAGTTGATTATTTGCTCATGGCTCATGACATGATTTAATATAGAAGAACACGAAGATTTCTTTTTCGGGTTAGCAACAGCACCAGCGCATGTTGAAGACAGGCTAAATGATGCATGGCTTCAGTTTGCACAAGATGATAAACAAGATTCAACCGCAGAGAATAATAAACCGACAGATGCAATAATGGCTTCTGCAGCTAGTGACGCTGGATCTCAGCAAGCTCATACACCAGTAAAGAAAAAGAAAACTCTTAGGGTTGCAATGGAAGCCAAAATTAGAGGCCTTGTCAAATATATTGAAGAAGAAGTATCCACTAGTGAAGAAGAACCACATAATGTAGCTGCTTGGCACAATGTTCCAAATCCGTAAGCCTTATAAAAACTTGCATCGGTTAGCTTTCGTTACATAAGTAACTAATTCATCACATTATATGGCTTTTAGGGAGGAAAGGTTAAGGTTTTGGTCTGATCCTGATACGGAATTAAAGTTGGCTAGAGATACTGGTGTTAAGGTCTTCAGAATGGGGATCGATTGGACCAGAATTATGCCAAAGGAACCACTCAATGGCCTTAAAGATTCAGTAAGCAGTATTATATGTATTGTTTAGATGATTGTAGCCACAATGTACTGGTGGAAACTTTGACTTACTTGCATCATCATCATCATCATCATCATCATCATCAATAGCAATGCTATGGTATGGTCTGAGGAGGGTAAGATGTAGACAGCCTTACCTCTATCCCATAGGGATAGAGAGGCTGCTTCCGGTGAGACCCCCGGCTCGATAGTAGTTTTGCATCAAGCCTTGGACATAAGGCACATAGCACTCAATCATCGGGACACCGGCTGATTGGTGCATGTGCCCTTGTCTTTCGGCTATCAACGCCACCACATGATGCCTGATTAACCTTCCGCCACTTTTAACGTTATTTTCACGAGATTAGTAAAATAACGTCAAAATTAGTGCAATTTTATTTTTGCCCACCCGAGGGTTCACACCTATATACATTATATGCGCACACCGCAAGCAGGTATGATAGTTAATTTGGGTTAGTTTTTGTCCAAATGAAAACTATTTGGCTAAAAAGGGTAACGGGTTGAACAAGTGAAATGGGTTAATAGTCACACGAAGTGTATTATTAATGCATGAAACCTCATAAATTTATAGGATTTAGATTATTATACTGATAGTTTTGTTTTGTAATCGATGGGAATGCTATGTTTTCTATAAAAATGGACAAAAGTGTTTATGGGTCAGCCTGACTGGACCTGATCTGTACTAGTTTTAAAGGGCATTTTAGTCATTTAACACTATTCAACTAGCCTCTTATCTACGTCTAGGATTATTTATGTTTTGTTTACAGGTCAACCTGATCTGTATTAATTGTAAAGGGCAGCTTAGTCATTTTACACCCATTTAACAAAAAACTAACCTCCATCCATGTCAAGGACTGTCTATGTTACGTTTATAGCTCAACCTGACCCAACCTGACATTTTAGTCAGTTTACACCCATTTAACAGAAAAAATTAACCTCCATTCATGTCATGAACCATTTATGTTATGTTTATGCGTTAGTTCATCCGTGTAATTTTTTCATCTATTTTCTCTTTCTCTTTTGTTTTCCCGAGTTGAATTGGTATTTGTAAGATTAACTATGCAGCACTAGAGCGGTACAGATGGATCATCAGCAGAGTTCAACATTATAATATGAAGGTCATGTTGACTTTGTTCCATCACTCGCTTCCTCCGTGGGCTGGTGATTATGGAGGATGGAAGTTAGAGAAAACAGTTAACTACTTCATGGACTTTACTAGGTTAGTTTACGGTTTACTTCACACACAAACATTAAACATTATTAAATTAGGATTTTGTCTGATGTGTTATTGGAAAACATGCTGCAGGGTGGTGGTTGACAACTTATTTGAGCTTGTTGACTATTGGATCACATTTAACGAGCCTCATGTTTTCTGTATGTTGACTTACTGTGCTGGTGCTTGGCCTGGTGGTCATCCTGACATGCTGGAGGCTGCTACTTCTGCTCTACCGACTGGTGTTTATAATCAAACGATGCATTGGATTGCTGTTGCGCACTCGCAGGCATATTATTATATACATGAACAAAGGTTATCTGTTAAAACTATAATCATTTAATTTATATTGCATTGTACATGTAACACAACTGTGTGTTTAATATTGGTTAGCAGTGTATTGTTAAGCCCAATAGTGGGAGTGGCCCACCATGTATCTTTCATGCGCCCGTATGGCCTCTTTGATGTTGCTGCTGTTTCACTGGCTAACTCTTTGAGTCTTTTCCCATTTATGGATGATAATCTCATAAAATGGACTTCATAGGAATAAATTACTATGGTCAGGTATATTTGTTATATTCTTTTTCATATTTAACTGTATTTTCTTTATTCTTTTTAAATAATTAGATTGTATGTTGATACCTTAGTGCACTATTTAATCCCCTGCCTATTCACTTATTTTGTAAAATGGAAAAATGCTATGATTAGCAACATGTATTTATAGTTTCCTTAATTGTTATGATTTTACCCTGAGAAAGGTAGAAAAATCATGAAGGTTGGGGTGTTCATCGGTTCGGATATTGGTTTAATTTGATTCGAATATGATTAAAAAAAATTATCTTGCGCCAACTGAAAACTGAATCAATCAGAATTTGAAATGTGTCTGACCGAACTACATTCAACAGATTAAACTGATTTACCTCGGTTTATTCAGTTCGGTTATTCGATTTCGGTTCAATTATCAGAACAAGCAAGATTTGTGGAACCGAATTCATAATTAGGTTCGGTTTTTTTCCGGTCACGGATACGGTTCGGTTTACGACTTTTTTCCAAAGTACTCATTTTTATACCTGCATTACCATGTCAGAAGCAAATCACTTGTTTAGCCAGAAACTGAGTGTCGCGTAGTTACTTTTAATCACGTATCAAACTTTTTCCCATCAATCATGCCTTAAAATAGCATGATACGCAACACCATATCGCGTATGTATTGCCATTAGCATATAAAGTGAAATATTTTGGGGTCAGGCAAGTAAAGTAGATAGGCGACCAATGATTCACGTTTCTCATGACTATATTAACGAAACTGTTCTGACATAACTATAAATATAAAGGTATAAGTCACTCAAATAAAATGGCTACTTTCATAATTTTCTCATAAAACTATATTGCTACTTATATCAATTTGTGTGTTTTAATTCAAATTCTATGAGTGAAAACTGAAATGATGCAACTTTTATTTGTTTTTTTTTTCTACAGGAAGTAATATGTGGTGCAGGACTAAAGTTAGTTGAAAACGATGAATATAGTGAATCTGGACGTGGAGTATACCCAGACGGCTTGTTTCGTGTTCTGTTACACTACCACGAAAGATACAAACATCTTAAACTTCCTTTTATCATCACTGAAAACGGTGTATCCGATGAAACAGATTTGATACGAAGACCATACATTTTAGAGCATCTACTTGCAATTTACGGAGCCATGATGATGGTATGTATGTATGTTATAATTCTGCATTAAATGACACAAAAAAGGTCAAAGTTTGACTTTCTTGGTAACTTGGATGTTAACCATGCAGGGTGTTCGAGTGCTCGGGTACTTGTTTTGGACCATATCTGACAATTGGGAGTGGGCTGATGGTTATGGGCCCAAGTTTGGGCTTGTGGCAGTTGACCGTTTTAATGATATTGCACGGGTCCCACGTCCCTCGTACCATCTGTTCTCAAAGGCAAAATCCTGTCATTAAAATTTCTTATCTGTTCTGTCTTCTATTTTTTATATATCATTTTAATTACTTGGATGTTATCTTGAATATATATCAGATAGTTACTTCTGGTAAAATTTCACGGGAAGATGGAAACAAAGCATGGCATGAACTTCAAAAAGCCCGCCCGAGAGAAGAAAACAAGACCTTTTTACCATGCAGTAAACAAACACGGGTTAATGTATGCAGGTAATCAATGCTCACTTCTCTTTCTTCAAAACAAATTAATATTAAAATGAACGTACAATATCATTACACTTTTACATAATCATAGTTAAACAAACTTTAATATATCAAAATCATTAGACATGTTTCATGTATTTTCAACAAGTTTAGGGACTTTAATATATTAAAGTTAGGTTTGAGTGATTTTTTCGTGGAAAATAAATAAGTATGCTGGTTTTTTATAGCATTAACTGTAAATAAAAAATATTGGATAATGTATGCAATTTGGCGAGCATATGTTGAACGCAGACCTTGATTTGTATTGGAGTTGAATATTTGAATGTATGTATTTACAGGAGGCCTTGATGAACCAATTTGGCGAGCATATATAGAACGGGATTGGCGGTTTGGACATTACGAGATGGAAGGATTACAAGACCCCGGTTAGCCGATTTTCAAGATTTATTACCCGACCCTCTTCCCCTCAGGAGGAGGAAAGGTGAAGATTTGGAGGATTACAATGAACTAGCTTATGCAAACTGAAGAAAACATACTTTGACTATTTGACCACTATATGTCCATACTCGGTTATTCATAGAGTTATGAAGAAGTGATTAGTTTAAAACTTTTGTAATTTTTTGATAACACATAAAACAGTACCTTATATAATAACATTTTGAGATCATAGTCCCAATCGCAGTCGTTCACAGCTTCTGTTCCTATTCTCGTTTGTCCTAATCACAGCAGCATTATAAACCTTGTCTAGAACAGTTTTGATCTGTCTACTTTTGACAAAATAAAAATAAAAATCCTTGATCTATAATTAACTCTTGTAGAATGGTGAAAAATGAAAATCTCCTAACCCAGGTCTTTGGATTAATCCTTTTATATGTTATGGACTAGTGATACTTGTTGTCTAAACTTTAATATAGCAAACTTTAGAGGGCATATGGTTGGCACAATGTTTTGAATGGAACTGGAATCCAAGTTCGTCGATGCTCACCATTTTCAAGGAACTCCTGAGATAATTGTATTTCCTAGTCCTCCACTAATGAATGGAGACATGTATTTATACAAAGATAATTACAAAGAATAAATATAATAATTAATGAAATACATAAATGAACATTAAGTAAGGGAAACTAAAAGGTTGTAGGTTTAATATCCCCCTTCAAGCGAGATGGTGGCGGTCCAAGACAAAGCTTTCTTCGGAAGAATTCAAACTGCGAGCAAGGCAAACTTTTAGTGAATATATCTGCCACCTGAAGCTTAGTTGGAATAAACTTAGTGTGTAGTTTCCCAAAAGAGACAAGCTCACGAATAAAGTGATAATCTAAGTCAATATGTTTAGCACGTTTGTGGGAGATTGGATTTTGAGTGAGAAATAAAGCACTTCCGATTGTCACATAAAATGGTTGGACAATCCGTAGGTAAAGCATGAAGTTCACGCAGTAGGTGCGTAATCCAAATAATTTCTGTAGCAGTATTGGCCATGGCCCAATATTCGGATTCACAACTAGGCCGGGAGACCGTAGGTTGTTTCTTTGCACTCCATGAGATGAGGTTTCCACCCAAGAATATAGAATATCCATATGTGGAGCGACGTTTCTCAAGACAACGTGCCCAGTCAGCATCAGAGTAGCCAAGAATATGTTTAGGTTTGCAAAAGGTAAGCCCAAATGATAAGGTGCCTTTGATATAGCGAAGGATCCTTTTTACTTCTTGGTAGTGTGCTATAGTTGGGGCATGTAATTATTGACTCACTTGGTTGACAGCATATGAAATGTCGGGTCGGGTGATAGTCATGTATTGTAGGGCACCCACAACTGAACGATGATGGGTAGGATCAGAGAAAAGGTCCCCGGTGGTTGTGAAGGAGACATCCGTGGCCAATGGGGTATTAGCCAATTTGGCATCCAACATTTTTGATCGTTCAAGAATATCCCGAGCGTATTTGGGTTGGTTTAGAAATAACGCATTGGTTGTATAAGTGACTTCAAGCCCAAAAAAGTAGTTAAGCTCCCCTAAATCTTTTATAGCAAACTCTTTAATTAAACGAGTGATGAAGGCCTTTATAGTTTGCTCATGATTACCTGTTAAAATCAAATCATCAACATAAACCAATAAATACATGATGCATGAGTCCCTTCTAAACGCAAAAAGAGATGTATCTGCCCGGCTACACGTGAATCCATGGGTAGTTAAGAAAGTACTAAGCCGATGAAACCATGCACGAGAGGCCTGTTTAAGTCCGTATATAGCTTTGATTAATTTGCAAACATGGGTAGGGAACTGGGGATGTATAAAACCCATGGGTTGTTCCATATAAACACATTCATTAAGACGGCCATGTAAAAATGCATTATTAACATCAAGTTGATGCAGTTTCCAATTATTTATCATCTCCAAAGAGATAACAATGCGAACGGTGGACACCTTGACGACCGGGCTAAAGGTGTGTGAGTAATCGAGGCTCGGGACTTGACTAAAACCTTGAGCCACAAGCCGAGATTTGTGGGCGTTCAATAGTACCATCAATATGAAATTTGGTGTGATAGAGCCATTTGGAACCAACAATATTTCGATATGCCGGACGAGGCACCAAAGACCATGTATTGTTTTTGTGTAAAGCATCAATTTCACATTGCATGGCAGCCACCCAAATAGGATTCTTTTTAGTGGTTTTGTAACTTGTTGGATCAGTAGTAGCAAAAAGAGCATTATGAAGTGCATGATGAACAGCCTGTGATAAATCAGCATGATGACGAGGTTTGAAAATACCCGCTTTAGAACAAGTAACCATGGGGTGAGTTGGCATCGGAGGTGGCGACGGTGGAGTGGGCATGGGACCTCGGTATTTATATTGGATGTGGCGACATGAGTTTGTTCAATCGGTTGGGTATTGTTAGGCATATGGATGGGTTGAGATGGTTGGGTGGTTTCATGAGTGGGATGGTCAACATGTATTGGAGTGTGTGAGGTACGAGAATCCATGCAAAGGTGACATGGAGCTATGGTAGTGAACTGTGAACTTTTTTGTTTTGGTAGAGCTGAGTTCAAAGGTACTTTGTCTAAAGCTTTATCCAAAAAAGTGATAATTTGGAGTGAAGATATCGGGGTTTGGTTATTAGTGGCAGCAAAGGGAAATGTGGTCTCATCAAATCGCGCATGACGCGATATGTAAATTCGAGATGTGACCGGATCAAGGCATCGATACCCTTTATATTGTGTACTATATCCGATAAAAATGCACGGTAAACTTCTTGGCGCAAGTTTGTGTTCCGCATAATCACGTAAGTATGGGAGCACAAGACAACCAAAGGCCCTAAAAGTATTGTAGTTAGGTGGTTCCGAATATAAAAGCTCACACGGAGATTTACCATGCAATATTTGAGTAGGCAAACGATTTATAATATAAACGGCGGAAGAGAAAGCTTCAACCCAATAAGATGGGGGTATGTGAGCATTAAATAGCATTGCCAAACCGGTTTCGCCAATATGTCGATGCTTTGTTCCGCTCGTCCATTTTGTTCGGGTGTGTATGGGCATGACAATCTGTGAAATGTGCTATTTTCTTCAAATAATGCCCGAACTTTATGATTTACAAATTCTGTTCCCCGTCACTTTGAAAAAATTTAATTTTTCGAGAAAATTGTGTTTGGACAAACTTCATGAAAACTATCAAGGCGTTATAAAATTCAGATTTGGTTTTTAACGGATAAAGCCAACAGAAACGAGAATAGTCATCAACAAATACGACATAATACTGATAATTATTAATAGACATAATCGGGGAGGGTCCCCATAAGTCACAGTGGATCATGTCTAAAGGGTGCAAAGACGCTTATTATTAAGATCAAAAGGCAACCGGTGTCCTTTAGCCAACTGGCACGACAAACAAACACCCGGTTTTGGTAAAAGAGAGGTAACATATATATGTCCCCTGCTTATTTAAACTAGCATTAGTGTCAAAAGAAAACATGTCCCAAACGGGCATGCCACACTTCATAGGATGCCTTTGGACTTCGAGTAGCGGCAACAAAAGCTTCATGACCCGTTTGTAGGACATAGAGCCCGTTCTCACACTTTCCCCGAGCTAGGACCTGTTTTGTGAGACGGTCCTAAATAAAAAAGTGTGGGTAAGAAAATAAGAAATCCACAACGTTATCTTCGGTTAGTTTACTAACTGACAACAAATTTTTAGTGATATTAGGGACTACCAAAACGTCATTTAACCGAAGTCGGTTTAATATTGTGGAATGACCTTTATGAGAAATTTGGAGAGGACTTACCATCTCCAAATGTTACTGTTGCATTACCTGCCCGGGTGGTAGGGTTAGACACTTAAGTAGGAGATGTAACCATATGGTTCGTGGCACCGGAATCAACACACCAATCTGGTCCGCCGGATGACACATGGCACTGGGAAAGAAAAGCACGCGCAAGGTCGTCATCATTGGTGGAGTGAGTAGCAACTGAGGAAAGGTTTGGACACGCATTGGCGTAATGACCGTTGGTGCGACATAATTGGCAATGGGGTGGTCTGTGACCACGAGCCCGACCACCAGAACTTCCTGAGCCACGAGTGAAGTGGCCTCCACGACCACGATAATTAGATGATTGCCTGGTAGATTGGGTAGAGAACGCAACAGTTGGTGCGGTGGAGCCGTGAAGAGCCCTCATAAAGAGTTCATGACTTTCAGCCTTTGCAAGTAATTCGGGGAACGAGGGGGCTGGGCGAGTGGACCGGATGGAAGTAGAGAATGTTTCAAATGATGGCCCAAGGCCAAAAAGAAACCAATTGTCACACCCCCAACCTACGGCGGAAATGTCGGGGCGCGAACTGATTGTCACAGCTCTCAAAGTTACTATCAGCAACATTATAAGTTTTAATATCTATTTAATAATTTCAAACAAATATTCATGTACATCAAAGTTATAAATAAACAATTACATTAAACATCCAAAATTAAGTTCTTGTATCTTTTCTCTAACATGCATCATAAGTTGCTTCAAACAATCTTGATAATCACGTCACATGATAACCTGCATATGCGTTGAAAATAATATAGTTTGTCAACACAAGGTTGAGTGAGTATAACACCAGATTTGAGAAACTATATAATAATAAGTAAAAGTGCAAATTGTTCCTGTGAGATATACAGATAAGCCAAAGCACATAACAATCAAACAATTATAAAGAAAACAAAATCATAAAGAAAGGGCTCAACCAATCCATATAAATGGACATTGGTTACCAAGAAAGGACTAAACCGTTGCCATAAAAATGGACATTGGTTGCCGAAGTAAGCAAATAGCATTCAAATAAAGCAAGTAAGCAAATAGCAAGTTAAGCATAAACTGATATACACACAAGGATTAAACAGTTGCGGTTTTGATTACTAGATAATAGATTAATATATAAGATACGTACATGTCCCCAAAAGGTTTAAAAATAAGTAAAAAAAGGGGAGTGAAATACTCACCTTAGTGATAAGCAAAATTTGGAAGAAGATAAAGAAACAAATACTATGAGTTATGCTTGTCGCGAAGTATCAACTGAAATCCCTAAGTATTAATAATCGAAAAATACTACAAGTTAACAAATGGTCTAATAAAGATTAAAGTATATTTGAAATGGAAAAATGAGAGTTTAAACGAGTTATCTAACGTTAATTTTATAAGAGAAATTCACAATTATATTAGAAATAACAATATAAATCCTTTTTTTATTATAAGTATTTTTAATTAAAGTTGTAATGATTTATATAAAATATTTGTTTATGAAATCATTTGTCCAATACTTATTTTAAAACAACAAGATACATTTACTTATATATTAATAAATAATATATGATAATAGGGAGTTGTGGTTGATGAAATAATAATTTATTTAAAGTAAATAATGATTCTCTTATCAATTAGTATTATAAATAATAATTTATATAAGATAAAATTATTTACAAAAGACTTTTATAAAATACGTATAACTATATTCTAAATATCTTAATTACATGATTATATTATGAATTTTTACATTAAAACCTTATTATTAAAATCTTTACCAATAAAACTTTTAACAATTTTAACAACTATATATTCATATATATATATATATATATATATATAAATGGTTTCTAACAAAGATTTGGAAAACAACAAGTTAATATTACGATTTTAGTAAAATACCGAATGATTATTGTACATATAATACTTATAACATAACTAGATTGATTAAACAAGTTATTAAAATACTTTAAATTAATAATACCAAAACAAACACGGGCCGGGGGGTTCGAACCCGCGACCCCCAGCCACACAGATCTTACCCAACACAACGTCAACCAACTGAGCTGCCAAGCTAGTTGGTATAACATCAAAAAGAAAAAAATATAACCAGAAAGCATGAACCCTAGATTGATCAATCGATCACTCTGTCCCTTGGTCGATCAATCAATGTTAGGGTTAAGCTACAACAGTGAACGACGAACTATATCAAGTATTTAATTACCTCAGATGAAGCTAGAAAGATGGTTAACGAGGACATAACATGGCCGGCTTCACGAGTGTATAGAACACAATCAAAACGACTGCGATGATATATCAATTATAGAGGTTTTGATTGCGATGGTTAGGTGATGCAAACTCTAGGTTTAATTGATTTATGGAGGTTGATATATGTGTAATCATTACCAGGTTCATGTCGGCCAATAATTTAAGCAATACGAATCCCTGATTGATTGATTAACAAATTAACGAGTGTCGTCAAGTCGCAATAGGAAAGTTTAACATGTCTAGAGATTCATTTTTCATATAAATTACGAAGATTAAGGTCCAAGTAACAGATTATAGAATCTGGTACAAGAAATGGATGTGGTAATGGGTTTGGGTAAAGGATATCCAGTTATTCTAAATGGATTATAAAGGTATTTTCAGTTTAAGTCCCTGGTGTTTGAGAGTGACATAAAAATGGATAAAATGTTAAAGTTTGGGTTAAAAGTGTCAAAATAAGAAAGATATATTTGTAAATAATTAAATAATAAGTTAATAATAGATAAACAAATTTAACTCGATAAATGCAATATATTAAATAAAATAACCCGAACATTGAACCGAATCGGGTTTTGATAAAGATATAGTTCTAGAAAAGTCCGAGTTGTTACACCAATGAAGTAGTTCGGCATCTTCCACCAGTTTCTCGATTGCGGACAATTGATAACATAAAAGCTTGAAATTTCGTCCATATTCAGCAACTATTTTGTTACCTTTGAGAGTTTGGCGGAGTTGTTCATGGAGATTTTGAACACGTTCAATGAATGAGTTGCTGTAAGCCTCTTCCAAAGCAACCCAGATTTGTCTTGTCGTGGTCACACCAACAATAACCGTGACGGCTTATTTGGACAAAGATGCATGAAGGATGATGACCGTACGTTGGTCCGCCGCGAGCCAAGGAGCATACAACGGATTGTCAACCATTTTGTCGTTTTGAACGACAGTTGGAGACGGGGCAGGCGATGATCCATCGACATGACCTAGTAAGTTTTGATAGGATAAGATTGGAACCATTTGGTTTTTCCATAATAAGAAATTTGAAGAGGTAAGTTTGATTGCAAGCATATTAAGGAGGGTGTTGAGTGGGAGATTTGAATCGGGATTAGAAGAGGAAGACATGATGACAAGAAGATGAAAAGTAGGTGAAGACAAGGGGAGATCAACCAAATGTGGCTGATACCATGAGATAATTGTATTTCCTTGTCTCCACTAATGAATGGAGACATGTATTTATACAAAGATAATTACAAAGAGTAAATACAATAATTAATGAAATACATAAATGAACATTAAGTAAGAGAAACTAAAAGGTTGTAGGTTTAATAACTCCCAAGGAGAATAACCGGCAATCGATGTTGATGTTCGAACCTACAAAGAGGAGCAAAGCAACATCATAAGCAATGAGGAATTTTAACGATAATTGGATGTGAAGCTAAAAGAGCTTCAAGGATATTTGGTGATTCTCTAACATCCTTATGGGGTGTTAAAAGTTCCCCTAAGAATGTGAAGAAATGCTAAAATTCATGAATTTTTTTTTCATCCAATGCCAATTTTTGGTAGAGTTAATTCTAATTCTAATTTTAATTCCAGTCTTCCTGAATTATGTGAACCAACTTTGGCCTATATTTGTGTTGCTATTTTCCCTTTAGATACATTATGCAGTATATGTTGACAGAATCTAGATATGCGGACCGATTAGACCAAGGACTGATCTATTCAGCGATTTAGGTACGCATTGTTCGGCCTGCTATAGGTTTAAATGGTCTGTTATAACACCAACGATTTGTGGCGTGTGTCGTAACTCATATGATCACAGTGTAAAATGGGAAGTGTAGCTCGTGCGGAAAGAAAATAAGAATACAATTGGATATGGAAATATCTTGAGAACTCTTATACGTTCAAATTCTTTTCTTTTTACTTTTTTAACTCATGCTATTCATTTATTTCATTTTTGTTAGTGCATGAAATTGTTGTCCGTAACAATCGAATAACTTATAGGTTGTCTAGTCTTTGTATTTAATGTATATTTAACGTAAA
>NW_027499052.1:0-113622 GCF_021521415.1 Bidens hawaiensis | reverse complement strand
TGTGGAAGTCCCAAGAGTTTGTTCAGTTCTTGGCAACTCACCACCTGCACCTTTCGATGCATTGGGATCATCGTCTCGATCATTCCTCTTCTTCGTCCTCAACTCATCGCCCTTGCAGCTCATCTCCCCTTGAGATGCTAAGAACTGTTTTAAAGCATCAAATAGTTTACCGTGCTCAATCAGGAGGGACGACTGAATCTGATTTTCTGTAACAAGGCGCTGGATAGCGTGAGTCTGGATCAAGTTTATTCTCGACTGTTCTGCCACGACCCTTTCAAGAGCTGCTATCCTGTCTGAGTCAGATAAGGTTGCATCACAATCAAAACTCATATGAGATGTGTCTTGAGCATACGGTGAAGGGATCCCCAAAGTAGCCGGAACATCAGAAACAGGCTGAAAAGTAACCGCAGGTGGTATTGTAACAGATAATCCTGCAGTGGCAACCAGTGTCGACTCAACGAATCTTGCAACAACCTCCGATGGAGTAAGTGTAGGAGGTGGCAAGGAAACAATTTCTGGAGCCAAAAACTGGAAAGTAATGGGTGGAATGCCAAAGGAGGATGATGTAGAGTTAACAGGAACGTCCGAGGTGATTGGTCCTGTCACAGTCATGGATGCAGGGACCATAGTCATACCAGATAAAGCGGGTGGAGAGAAACGAACCACCCTCGAGCTTTCACCAGCTCCCGATCCTTCACTCGTTCTTGCCCTTTTCGATCGACGAACCAACCGATCTAACTCCTCCTCAAAATCAGATTCACTATCATCTGTATCTTTCTTTCTTTTTCCATGAATCCTTTCTTGAGCGACCAGTATCTGTCTTGCTTCAGCAACATCATCAGCTAAGGAGTCAGAGTCGGTTCTTTCAGAATCAGCTACCGGCGTAGCTATCAACGGCACATCAGCACTAGGAACCTCTGCCTCAGGATCAACTCGTTCCATATCGAAAAATCCTTGGCCACTAAAAGCAGCTTCAAGGTCTACTTGATCCTCCGACGCCACAACAGGAGCAGCAGGCAACGCTTGCTCTACCACAGGTGGTGGTTGAGAGACAACAGCCTGTTGCGGTGCCGGATCCCGAAACTCGTCTCCACGAGGAGCAACATACGCTGGGTTTATCAAATACCCAAATAGCGGAGTATGTCGTGGACGAAACTCTGGTTTACTTAGAGCACTCGATGATCTGCATTGTGCGAAAATCCTCTTGCTGACACTCTCTACATAACGAATCGGACGGCGCTGAGGTAGCGTAGAGCTATATGATTCAAGATCATTTGTAAAAACCTTGGATACATCAAGAATCTTCACGAGCCACCGATCGTCTCTGACGGTCTATCTCATAAAACACCATCTGACTGAAGCTGTAAGGCTTGTTGTAAGTCAGTGCTGTCATTGCCGATTGCATCGTGGCACCCATACCGTCCGTTCCAGCCTTACGACTCGACATGCATACGATCATCACGTGTATGAGAAAACGCCATTGATCCAACAAGAATCCTTTACGTCTCTGAGTGTCACCCAATGGACCAGAATAGCCCATTCTTAAAAATGCACCATCTCTGAATGGAGCAACAATGTTTGTAGGATCATCCCTCGTTTCATTCCCAAACTGCAAGGCGACCCTTATCTGTTCCGATGAGAACTGCACCTCTTGATTGTTCCAATGCACCATCTCTGACTGGGGCTCGACTCTACAATCATATTCAACCGTCTGCCAGAAGTCTTCTATGTTCGGCTGAGAAGTGGGCAGAGTTGTAGTATTTGCATGAAAGATACGCGAGCGAATAAGAAAAGTGATGATCTCGCGATAATCATCAACACCGCTAGTATCCGGGTCCAGTGTGATGTACATATTGTGCCCCGGAAAGAACTAACGGTTGTTATCACCACCTTCGTCACCACCAGCACCACGGGCTTCTGCTACAGCTGCCATATCTGCACCACAAACGGTCCTAAGTTAAAAAAATCGTCAAAGCAAATCATAACTTCGCCTATTACCATGAGCGAAGTTAAGATAAACTTTAGAGTGCAGGCGAAGTTAGACATAGGGCGAAGTTGAGCATAACTTCGCCTATACAATAACTTCGCCTGACAACAGATTAACTTATAAATAATATGTAAAGCACCTGGCGAAGTTAGGGGTAAGGCGAAGTTAAGGGTAACTTCGCCTAACCATAACTTCGCCCCTTGAACAACTGCCCCTGAGTTGTTAAAGACTGAAGTATCAGGCGAAGTTAAGCCTAAGACGAAGTTGAGAACAACTTCGCCTAAACTATAACTTCGCCTGAACTGAAACGGCAAAGGTGTTAAAAGGCCAAACTAGATGTCTTTTGGATAATTTGATGATTGTGGACTCTAAAAAACATGTTTTTTATGGAGATCTAGACGATCAAGTTGGTTACGACCACGTTAAAACGAGTTTGAAAAGCGGGTGTTTTAAGGTTTGCATGAACGAGTTCACACGCCGGACCAAAACAACCTCTGATTAACGCCGGTTAACAAGAATTATAAGCAACATAGACCCTACACACCTTTAACACGGATTAAAACGGAGATAAACAACGAGTTTTGATTCGAGATATAACTTCGCCGAGAGTTTATGTGATAAGTTCGCTGAGGTTTTGTGAAAAGTATAAAAGATTTGACTATGTTGACCTTTATATAGGTCTGAATATGCCCAGTGCGAAGTTATGGTTAACTTCGCTTATCCATAACTTCGCTCCTTAACAACTTCGCCTACCCTGCACAACTTCGCCTAGCATCAAACTTAAATAACAGGCCCTCATACTTTGAACAGAATGCAATTGTCTTTTAATAACTTCCGTTAAAGATTTAAATGTTAAAATCAAAGAACCAATTTGAACCGTAAAATGAAATATTTAAAGTAAATTTTAGAAATAAAGTATACGGGATCAAATTTCAGTCTTGACAGGGACTAGCATTTTTTAGAAAATATCCGAACAGGAATCATACTAGTTAAGTGACTGTCACATAGATCCATGTTCAGCGGTATTATGACTTAAAGAAACAGGTTGTAGGCAGGTAAACAACTCAGTATGGTTTTCATCGCTTCTGTGATACGGATTTGGTTCAAGTTAGCTCAAAATTTAAACGGACAACACATCAGAGATTGTGATGCCTCCTTTCTATTCTCAAAGCTTATTTGGCTTTCCCCAAGTCACCCCGAGTTGATCTTAACTTCATCATTTTTTTTTAAATAATAAAGATTTACATAGCTTCAAACAGTAGGACTACTGCAAGTCCGGATTCTGGATCACTGCAGGTACTTGACACACTATCTTCTAGGGAATCAGAACACTCACGGGCTCGTGTATGACTGGGTAATCGCTTTTTTGCTTATCATTCGGAAAGATGTATATGGAGATATACACAACTTTTAATGAGCCTTCACTTTAAATCGAGAAGATTTAGTTAGTATCACTTTAACTTTTACGCACCATAAAAAGCTACCATAACATACAATGACTGTTCTAGAGTCTTTTAGGCCTAATAACTTCACTATTTAAGCACACAGAAATAGTTTGTGTATCAGTTTCCAAGGTTGGATCAATTTTCTTAGAAACATTGTATAGAGACTTCTTTCAAAGATGTAGACTTGAAAAATTATATCATCTCCCAAAAAAAATATTAAATTCTATCGCCCCGATCAAGTCAAAGTCTTCAGGTAAACGGCTATCCTAAAGATCCAATGGATCAGCTGGACCGACCACATACGAATATGTGTCCTTCTAACAAAGTATGAACGACTAATTTTCAGCGAAAGAATAAAAACACATCATAAACCGCCCCGGTCACTTTCAGTCATCTGGTTAATGGTTATCCTCATAATCTACTAGTAGAAGTGAGGACCAAACACATCCGAAGATATGTCCTTCAAACTGAAGCAACCGACATAATTCTAAGCGATAGTGACGTTTTTTTTTTTTTTAAAGTAAAAATGAAAATACGGTTACTCGGGATTGATCATCCCATTAAGCTCAACGAGATTTTGAAAACGAGTTCTGTCAAACGCTTTAGTAAAAAGATCAGCGAAATTATCTAACGAATCAACCTTTTCGAGCACTATTAATTTCTTCTCAGCACAATCCCGTATAAAATGATGACGAATGTCAATGTGTTTAGTTTGCTATGTTTTACGGGATTGTTAGTTACTGAGATTGCAGGCAGTGTTATCAATACAAATAGGAGTTTGAGTAAAATACAGACCGTAATCGCGCAATTGCTGTTGTATCCAAAGAACCCGGGAGCAGCAGTTTGATGATGCCATGTATTCTGCTTCACAGGTAGAAATGGCTACAGAGGTCTGCTTCTTGCACTGCCACGAAACCAATCTTCCTCCCAGAAACTGACATCCACCGGTCGTCGACTTCCTGTTCTGATTGCAACCTCCATAGTCAGCAATCTGTGTAAGCGACCAAATCCAAGTCTCCCCCTTTCGTGTACCACAATCCCAACATAGGCTTGCCTTTGAGATACCACAGTTTTTCTCTTCACTCCCTTCATGTGAGGTTCCTTTGGGCTTGCCTGAAATCGAGCACAGAGACAAACTGCAAACATAATATCAGGTCTAGGTTCAGTTAAATACATTAAAGAACCTATGATTGCTAGATATTTAGTGGGGTCCACGTCTTCATCACTGTCCGAATCAGCACCCAGTTTGTGGTTGACGCAAACCGGAGTATCAAATGGAGTGTTGTCTTCCATCTTGAAGCGTTTGAGAATGTCTTGGACATATTTAGTTTGATGGTATGAACATCCTATCTTTCTTCTGATCAACCTGCAATCCTAAAAAGAAAGTTAATTCACCCATTGCACTCAATTCAAACCTCTTTCTTATGACTTCTTCAAACTCCTGACACATGACGACTTTTGATGCAGCAAATATGATGTCGTCCACGTAGACTTGAACTAGTAGAAAATCTCTCCCTTTTCTCTTTCGAACCCATTTTCAAGTAGATAATCAGACAAGGTTGAGTACCAGGCACGAGGGGCCTGATGTAGACCATATAGCGCTTTACTCAGCTTGTACACATGATCAGGAAAATCAGGGTCAGGGAAACCCGGAGGCTGTTCAACGTGCACTACCTCATCGACTTTACCATTCAGAAAGGCACTTTTTACATCTAACTGGAACACCTTCATCTGATTAAGTGCAGCAAATGCCAAAAATAGTCGAATTGCCTCCAATCTTGCCACAGGAGCAAACACTTCATTGTAGTCGATTCCTTCTTGCTGATTAAACCCTTTTACTACCAGCCTAGCCTTGTTCCTTATGATTATCCCTTTCTCATCTCTCTTACACTTAAAGACCCACTTTGTTCCAATAGCATGTACATATTTTAGTTTGCAACTAATTTCCATACTTCCATCTTCTCGAACTGAGCTAACTCTTCTTGCATGGCTTCGACCCATGAGCTATCCTTGAGAGCCATTTGATAGTTCTTTGGTTCAACCTGGCTGATGAAGCAGGTGTACAAGCATTCATTAATGATACTCGTTTCCTTAATCCTTGCGTAAACACAGGTGTGCTCATTCAAGCTTCGTCTGGTTTGTACACCATTAGACAGATCACCTATCACGTTCTCCAAAGGATGATTTTTGTGAACTCCAGTAGTCGGAACCGTACTGACTTCCAGATTGTTTTCCAAGTTCGAAGAGAGTTCATCAATGGGTGATTGGTGTTGAGAGTGAAAAGGATTGTAGAATTCTTCCTCAGTAGAGGCAGCAGGAATATCAGCGGTTCTTGACGAGGAAGGAGGACACTCATCGTATCGCTGACGTTTCACAATATGTTCTTCCTCATCATTCAGAATCTGTGAAGCAATTTTCTCATCAACTTCTGCACAATCCAAGTAAGGCACATTAAAAGATTTGAACAGTTTATCATAGTCAAAAGCCTCAGCGGGTCCCATGCTAGGCTTTGGTGGTTTGTAACTCGTGATGTCAGTGTTACATACCACTTCAACCCTGCTGTTCGATATATTAAAGACTCTTCTGTTGGGTGTCCCAACAACATATCCGACTAAAATACCTTCGTCGGCTTTCTCACCAAATTTTGAGTTTGTCTTTAATATCGTACATGGGGACCCGAACGGTTCGAGACCATTCAAGTTTGGCTTTCGACCATGCATAAGTTCATAACAAGTTTTATTTAGCCTTTTAACAGTTAAAACACGATTAAGGATATAACAGGCTGTGGCAACTGCTTCAGCCCAGAACACAACGGGAAGTTTAGCATCAGCCAGCATGGTTTTGGCTCCTTCAATTAGCGTGCTGTTCTTCCTCTCAGCCACTCCATTTTGTTGCGGAGTATACGGGGCGCTGTACTGGTGGTCTATCCCTTTCTGTAAGCAGAACATCTCCATCTGGTAGTTCTTGAACTCTGTCCCATTGTCACTCCTGATGTACTTAACCTTTCTCCCCACAATATTTTCAACCTTGGTAATCAGGTTAATTACTAACTGAACCGTCTCATCTTTTGCCTTCAGAAAGTATACCCAAGAGTATGGAGAGTAATCGTCAGTTATTACCAAGCAATATGATGTTCCACCTAGACTTTTTACATTCACGGGACCGAAGAGATCCATGTGAAGTAGGTCTAGGGTACTGACTATTGAATTAACCTTCTTGGAGAGATGGGGTTTCTTGTGTTGCTTTCCCTTCTTGCACGATAAGCATTGGTCTTCAAAGTTGAAATTCTTCAAGGGAACACCAAGCACCAGCCCATTCTTGACAATGTAGTTCATTTTTCTAAGATGGATATGCCCCATTCTTCGATGCCATAACTCAGACTCTGATTCAGTTGCTTTTGACAGAAGAAATGATTCTTCTGTTGCCATCTCAGTTGACCTCATATCCATTACATATGTGTTCTTTTCTCTTGGAGCTTTCATCACCACCCATGCCTCAGGTATCTTGAAACCAGGATACAGAACAATTGCTTCATTTTTAGTAAAGTGCACTGTGTACTCTTTGTCACAAATCTGAGACACGCTCAACAAATTATGCTTCAACTCCTCAACAAAATTCACCTTCTCTAACTTCATTTTACCATTTGTCACAGTTCCAATTCCAGTAATTCTACCACCACTCTCTCCAGCAAAACTTACCCTACCTCCTTGAACAGGTTTCCATTCGTGTAATAAATTTCTGTTACCAGTCATGTGCCAGGAACAGCCACTATCCACAACCCAACAATTGTTTACAGTCCTGTTCAACTGTTCCTGCACAGTTAATGAAAAGATTAAAATTTGGGGACCCAAGACCTACTGGTCTTGGGTCGATTAAATCTGTTAAACGACATCCCGTACTTTGACTGCCCAAAGTTAGTTTGAGAGTGATTTCTGTAAGTTCTGAAAGGATACCTTCTTGAGAATTGACTATGAGGCCATCCAAACCTTAATGGATTAACTGAGTTATAATTGTTGGTTTGGTTGTTAACTGGGAAAAACTGAGATCGATTTCTTTGAACTCTTGGATTAGTCCAATATCTGAACTTTGGTGAGTAAGTATTCTTACCATTAGAGTAATTACTATTCATTATTCTCAGTTTTCGGAGGCCTCATACCTCTGAATCTCTGATTAAGAGGACAATTCGCAATCAGGTGTCCTATTTGATTGCATCTGAAACAACTCCTGTGTTCAACCTTCGTCTCAACAGTTGTTTCAGACGTTGAGGTTGCATTACTATTCGTTTGTCTAACATATGGTGGGACAAACGGGTTTAGGGGAGAGTTCTTTTCAATTGGCTTATATTCCTCCTTACGTTTTAGTAACACTACCTCTTCTTTTATCTCACTTGATTCGGATGTCTTGTCCGAATTTGATGAGACAGAACTAGGAGCAGAAATCTTAACATTCGAAACAGGCTTACATGTTTCGCTTTTACTAATTTCAGGATGTCTTGGACAATTTGTACCAGCCGGTCAGCTTAAAGATGAAAAGATCATAGATATGATTGGAAGATTATTCAGGGATGGAGGTGAAAACCTTGTTGATCTGATGTTCATGCCAGCTGAATTGATAGATGATATGTACAAAAAGAAATTTGGATTAGTGGGGGACACTAAACCTATGAAGTCTATTCCTACCAGGCCCTCAACTTCAAGAGAACAAAGACCAACAATCATAAATGAGCCAAGAAGAGTTGATTCACAAAGACAAGAAAGTCCACCAACTGATGTGGATCTACCAATAAAACTCTTCTATGACTCAGTCTCTCAAACATTGAAAGTTGTAAGGAAAAGTAGAGAACTGTGAGAGATTGTTTTCAAAGATGATTTTGCATAATTCAAGAGAGAACAACTTGAAGAAATGGCATCTCTGGAGTTGTATGACTACCATAACAGGAACAGACTTGCAGGTAGACAACAAAAAGAGCTGTCTCAGAATTTGAGAAGCGAATAAGGGATGGGATTCCCTTTGTTAAATCAAAAGAGGAAGTGGAAGTTCACTAAGCATGAAAAGACTAAGAGAAACAAGAGATTTAGCGACATATGGCATACCGAATTTGATTTTTTCTCAAAATTCAGGAACAAAAATCCACTTGCAAATTTGAATACTTGCATTACTATGAGAAGAGAAATGACAAGGCCCAATCATGAAGTCCAGAAGAATGGTAGGATTACACATATTGACTACAACAAAAAGGAAGACTCCCACATTCTTCGAAATTCTGATGGACTTGTCTTGGGTATAATCAAGACTGATGAAGATCTTACTTTCCTGCATGATGAGGATTTGAGAGACATAATGAATTGGAAAATTCCTGTAAATCAGTCTCATCAACATCAACTGTTTATTTTCAAAGAGAAAGCAGGAACACTAAGATTAGATCGAAGAAAACTAGCCTCTAACTCTATAAGACAATGAAGATCTATTTTAATTTAGGATTTGCTTGGTAATGTCTACAAACAGAATTTGAAATATGTAATATTTTGATTTTGTAATGTATTTTGATTTTGATTTGATATGTATTTTGACTAAGTGTATGTAACCTTAGAGGTGTTTTGGGACAGCTGAGGTGTTCCAATCTAAGGGGGATTGTTGAGTTATAGATTTGACATGATATGACTTAAGAGAGATTGGAATCTTCTCAACACTCTTCTGATATGGTTAAGTATGGACCGAGCACACTTGGACCTCCTAGCAAGGTTTTACTTGTCCTAGCAAGGTATTTTGCCTTTTGGGCAAGGTTATCTTCTTGAAGTCTTCTTAGGTGATAATCCGAGCAGGGTTCACTTTGTCTAGCAAAGGTGTTCTTCAAGTCAAGCATAGTTTGCTTCCTAGCAAACCCTTGACTAAACAAAGCTTATGAAGCCAAGTATTTGGAAGATCTAGAAAGGTTTCATAAATAAACAGTAGTCCGAGCATGCTTGAAGAAAGTTGAACAATAAATACTCTAAGTATTTTCTCTAGCAAGGTTCAACCCCGAGCAAGCTACAATACTACCATCACAGTTCTAACAATGTTACTAGCACACTTGGGTTTGCTTAATAAGTTATCTTTAAACAAAGTGTTAAAGGAATTCATGAAGAAAAGTTTGCTCGTAGGACCAAATCGAGCAAAGTTTGCTGTGGTCAAGAATATTGAAGTCTGCTAGGTGAGTATTTTCTTTGGAAGAGGACAAAAGGACAAAAGGCACACGTCAAGGTTACCAAGTCTACTCGAAGAGGACAAAAGGCACAAAGTCTACCCGGAAGACCTGTTTTTACACTTATAATGTTTTGTAATATGTTTTATGATTACGTACCAATCATTAGGGTTTCTAGAAGGCAGGACAGCTGTCAGGTGGTGGCAGGCCTATAAATAGAATAATTTAGGGCACGCCTATTACGGACTTGCCGCTTTACACTTTTCAGACCTACCAAATATTCCTGAGTGAGTGTGACGGCTGTCCTAAGATTAGTACGGATAAACATTCCTTATAAAAAACCCTAATCGATTTGCATTTGTATGAAATTTCTATAAATGAAAATCTTTTGAGTTATTGTTTGTGTGTTTTACATTTAATAGTCTTTAACCAACACATAGTGTTTGATAGTGATTCCGCCGTTAACAAATCTCTATTCTTAACTTAAATAGCAACGTCACCAACCTGCTTGTCGACACATTTATTGTGTGGGTTGTGACATTTGTTGTGAGTTTGAGTGATCAATACGGGACCGACATTCGTAGCGAATGATCTTGTCATGAATGAAATTTCGTAAGGAATGAGGAATCACGAAGCACGAATGTGTTCTGGTAGCAAATGCTAATCACGAATAGGCTACAATAGACGAATGAGCGGTTATTATGTTGTAACAACCTTGCCATGTCTCACAATACAGTAATAACTTGATAGAGAATGTCTATCTACAGTATAACGAATGATCTGTTATGCCGTATTAATGAGTTCTTTGAATCTTTAAATCTTCAAAGATCAATTTTCCAGATCTTCAATTCCAGATACAAAAACAAATCCAGATGTACACTAATTCAAGGATTGGTTGTCTGAAGCTTAACCAAAAATCACAAACACATCCGAACCACTAATACCAACACAATCCAAGTCCAAAATCCAAAATACACCTCTTTCAAATTGACAATTCTTATGTTTATATCACATACTTTACTCTAATGGTTTGTTTAAGACCTACCAGCACCAATGCAACTAAACACACAGTCTTTTAAGCTTATTTCTTTCTGGATAGGCGACAAGATGATCAATATACTATCATCTTCTCTTTTTGCTTCAAAACTCATTTTTGAGGAGCATTTTTTAATGTTTTTATATTTTTGAAATATTTGAATGATTTTGGTTTTTCTTAAAAAATTTGAATGTTTTTAGTTTTTATCTATACAAATAGAAATTGTACAATATTTTTGTAGTTTCCCTTTACTGCCCCAAAAAGCAAAATATTAAAATAACCAAAATAAAATAAAAAACATTACAAACTGAAAGTTGATTATCCGAGCATAAGGATATCAGCAAGAGTTTTCAACCCGTTTAGACCAAGCAAAAAAGTTAAAATGAGTTTTATCAAAAGCTTTGGTAAAAAGATAAGATTTTTGAAAATCCATGTGACCTTCTCCAAATCGATTAATTTCTTTTCAAAACAATCATGTATAAAATGATATCGATTTTCAATATGCTTTCTGTTAGAGTGGTTAATGGGTTCTTCGTGATACAAATATCATGAGAGTTATCAATAAATATGGGAGTAGTAAGAAACTTCACGCCGTAATCTCGAAAATGTTGCTGGATCCAAAGAACCTGTGAACAGCATCTCAAGGCTACCATATACTCTTCTTCTGCAGTTGAAGTGGTGACCGTTGTCTGCTTCCTACACTGCCATGAAACAAGGTGACTTCCTAGAAATTGACAAGCCTCCGTAGTTGACTTGATTTTATTTTGCAAGCCCCGTAGTCTGAATCGGAAAACACAATGAGATTAAAGCTGTCATCCTTGGGATACCGTAATCCGGTGTCAGGATTACACCTCACATAGTGAAGTATACGTTTAACCGCTACCATATGAGTCCATCGGGGACTCAATTGACACCTGGCACATAAACAAACTTCAAATATGATGTTAGGACAAGAAGAAGTTAGATACATTAAAGAACCTATCATAGCTCGATATAGTGTAGGACCAACGATATCCTTCAATTCGTCCGGTAACAAATTGTAACCCATGGGAAGAAGTGTTGAAGGGATCTTTCTGGCAGTTATTATGAATCGGCTCAAGACATCGTTCACATATTTTATTTGATGCATGAAATATCCAGCGTCAGACTGACAAACCTGCAACCCTAAGAAGAAATTCATCTCCCCATCGAGCTCATCTCGAATTTCGTCTGCATTGACTTCTCAAAATCCTTACACAGTTTGTCATTTGTAGAACCAAATATGATGTCATCGACATATATCTGGACAAGTAGCAAATCATCTCCGACAGTCTTGTAAAAGAGAGTACAATCCACAGTCCCTCGTTTGAATCCACTATCTATCAGATGGTCAAACAGTGTGATGTACCAAGCTCACGGGGCTTGGTGTAGACCATAAAGAGGCTTGTTAAATGATAAAAACGGTCAGGATTGTCCCGATTTTCAAGACTAGGAGGTTGTTTCAAGAACACCACTTCATGAAGTTCCCCATTAAGAAATTTACTCTTGATATCCATTTGATAAACTTTTATATTCTTGAATGATGCATTGGCCAAAAATATTCGTATATCTTCTAATATTGCAATAGGAGCATGTACTTCCGTGTAGTCTACGCCTTCTTGCTGATAAAACCCTTGCGCAGCCAAACATGCTTTATTTCTGATGATGACCCCACAATCATCCTTTTTACATTTAAAGACCATTTGGTCGGAATAGGCCTCTTCACTCAATCAGGCTTATTAATAAGATCCCAAACACCCAGTCGATTAAACTGTTGCAATTCTTCTTGTATTGCTTCTACCCAAGGTGAATCGTCAAGCGCCATGCAAACACTCGTCGTTCCAATTGAAAAAGAGAGCAAGTGTATTTTGCGAGGCTCGTGATTCACGATGAATGCATATCGGCATACACACACAATACATTAGACTTGTTAGAACTAGCAATCTGATGACGTGTCTGAATACCAACATCAAGATTATCATCTTATGGATTGCTATCATAATTAGAAGTTGAAGCCCTTGGTATGGAAAACAATTGATCTTCCAAATACGCACGAACCAAGTCTTCATCAGGGAGATCAACTATAGGAGTAAATGAGTTAAATAAACTCTCATAGTTAAACATCTAATCAGGACCCTTGCCGGTAGGAGGTGTTGTGTAACGTTGGCAATCAACATGGTACCACTCTTCAACACAACCCGAAGTGAAATTGAAAACACGTTTCTTAGGCGATGCATAGCCCAAAAAGTATCCCTCAATAGTCTTTACATCGAATTTTCCCGCATCTTTTTTCAATATTGTGCAAGGATACCCGAAAGGTTCCAAAAACATTAAATCAGGATTACGTTTATTCAGAAGCTCGTAACTCGTCTTACCCAGCTTCATAACTGTCAGAACACGATTTAGCATGTAGCAAGCAGTATTCACCGCCTCATTCCAAAATTGGACAAGAAGCTTTGAATCTGCAAGAATCGTTCTAGCTGCTTCAATCGGTGTTCGATTCTTCCGTTCAGCCACACCATTCTATTGTGGAACATAATGAGCACTATATTCTCGATGGATTCCCTTTCGAATACAAAAGAATTCCAATACAGTATCTTTGAACTTCGTACCATTATCACTTCGAATAAGTCTCACCTTATGTTTATAAAGTGATTTGATCTTTGTGATTAGATTTTGAACAAGAACATGTGTCTGATCTCTAGAACTCATAAATAACACCCATTAGTACCTCGAATAGTCATCAATAACAACTAGACATTACCAATCTCCAGCAATACTCGCACGATCATAGGACCAAACAAACCCATATGAAGTCGTTCCAGAGGAGTATCAATGGAATTAATTAACTTAGATGGGTGTGACTCCCTTTATTGCTTGCCATTCTTGCATGCAATACAGTGATAGGTCAACTTGAAGTGCTTTAGAAAAACACATCCTCCAAATCATTTGATGTCAGATTGTTCATCTTTCTGACATGAATGTGACCCATACGCCTATGCCACATAATCTAGTCTTTCTCAGTTGCTTTTGAGTCAAAACATGTTTCAAAAGAAGTAGAAGACGAAACCTTAGAACTCATATTAAGTACATAAATATCATTTGACCGAGGAGACCGCATAACAACCATGTCTTCGGGAATGACATATCATGGTTTTAGTAGTATGCACTCATTGTCAGTAAATACAGTGGTATACTTCTTATCACAAAATTGAGACACTCTCAACAAATTGTGATCAACTTTATCACAATAATTTACTTTCTTGAATGTAATACGCCCATTCAACACATCTCCTTCTTTTGTAATCATTCCCCCAAATTTTACCCGCTAAAGCTACATAACCCCCCTTGAGTATACTTGACATTGGTTGATAGGTCAATGTTGTTGGTAATATGACGAGAGCATCCACTACCCATAATCCAGTTTTCAACATATATAGTCTTCGATAAACACTGCACACGAAGGTAAAATGATTAGTTCAAAAAGGCAGCCCGGGCCATAATCTTGGGCACCTCTTTAATTTCATTTGAAAAGTTAATCTTGAAAGAATCCAAATGCGGTTTAGCTCCTTGTGAATAAGTAACAAGCCTCTTCGACTTCCGTCTCAAGTATGCAACTTGAACTACATTTGTGATCACATTCTTACAGATTGGTCTCACAGGAACAAATTTGGGTTTTAAATTAACCTTT
This sequence comes from Bidens hawaiensis, assembly GCF_021521415.1. NCBI lineage: Eukaryota > Viridiplantae > Streptophyta > Magnoliopsida > Asterales > Asteraceae > Bidens > Bidens hawaiensis. Next base: position 99,264 of record NW_027499052.1, on the reverse strand, counting down.
CTTTCACCAACATGAATCACCTTACGTGGATTCACATTAAAAAACATTATATGTGTCTCAACATCACAAGACATAGGTGTTTTTAAAATTTCTTTAATAAGAGACACTGGTTTGGATTGTTCCTTGATAAACAGATAAATATATTGTGATTTCTTCATTCCACATTTTCTTACAACATGACCATGTTTTCCACATAAGAATCATGTTTTGATATCAACAAACATACAATGTGATTTAATAGAAACTGGTGCAACAGAATGTTGATGAGAAACACCAGAAACATGCACTTTATTCAAGTCATCAAACGTAACAGATTTATGTAACGTGTCAGTCCCAGTTGAGTTAACAATTTGAACTTTCTTAACATATTTTAATAATTGTTTGGCTTTAACCAATGGATCTGTTGTGTTTGATACGTTAGATTTAGGCAATGCATGCTCAAGATCTTGTATCTTTGAAGTTTCATTGTTAAAGACACTTTCGATTAACTAAGGCTTGATCAAATTAAGTGGAATGTTTTTCTCAGTTAACACTTTTTTAAGACCTTTTAACTTAAACACTCGACCTGTGTTTTCATTAGGAGAAGCTGGATTGATGAAGCGCATCAAATCCGTATCAGAAATTATTGGTTTTTCTGGTTTCATAGCTTTACCCTTAGATGGCTTAGTCTCTTTTATTTTAGATGAACTTGAACCATACACAACGTTCTCAAATTCATGAGGTTCACACAAAATGTGACTCGAACGTGGAATATTAGGCTCCTTGTATACAATTTCTGTTTCAACTACATCCTTAGTAATGATTTTCTCAACAAAGACTTTGTTACATTGAATATGTGGTTCTTGAGTTGAAGATTTAATGGGAAATTTCTCTTTGTCACTTTGTTTCGGTTTCTCCATATGAATGACTGGTTCAATTACAACTTCTTCTTTTCCTGCAAACGGATTTTGGGAATAGTCATCATGAAATGGTGGAGGAATCTCAACAAATCCAAAACCATTTTTAGAACCCTCTTGTTTACTAGGTACTTCAATGATTTCATTCAACAAAAAGGATGAATTTCTAAACTTGTGTAGTTTTCTTTTCAACTCTAGGCCCTCATTATCAACCTTAGTTATCTTAGTTCTTTGTTTGAGAATTTCTTGAAACTGTTTTTTTTAAATGGTTATTTTCACTGAATGTTCTGCTTTAAGATCATGATTACTTACAGACAATCCCTCAATTTTATCCTTATATTTCTTTTGTGACTCTAATGATTGTCTATATGTATCCTTGATAGAAGCATGTTCTTTCATTAGTGAATCATGTTGAGCATTAATTAAATCAATTTTTGACTTAAATGTCTCATAAATAAAAAAGACAATTTTTCTGATAATTTAACATAAACAGATGAAGAAATAACCTCGTTGATCTTTTCCATGCAAGCAAAAGTAGTCAGTTTCATGTTGCAAGAAACATCTGAATCTGATCTAGTTTCAACTTCACTTTCAGAAGTTAATCCCACTTCACTTGCATCTTGAAAATTTTCCCCTTGATCAAACATTTCATGATTAGCTTGATTTCCATTGGCCAACAGTAGTTGATTCCAATCAATCCCGTAAACTATGAGTGCAGCTTGTGATCTCGCATCCTTTGAAGCATCTCCCCCAGAAGGTTTATCTTTCACCTCAGTAAAAGTCTTTCCTGAATTTCTGTCTTGAGAAAAAGGTCCATTGTATTCTTTCTTCGGCTTATAACATTTGACCAAGCTATTGGCAATTATAACATTTGCCCTTAATTTATCAAAGCCAACCCATTTGTTTAATGATGGTAAATCTTTATCAGTTCATTGCATAAACTTCTTCACTTTTCGTACAATCATAATGTTCCATTTGAGGTCCATTAACTTTAGATCGACAGGATCAATCTGATCATAATCTTCAATAGTCAATTCACTTGTAGCAATCTTGCTACCCACCAAGTTTTCATAAGATGTCATGAATGCACAGAGGAAAGCACAATTATGTTCAACATCTTTCATGTTTACATTCGGTGGTGCAGTGAAGACATTAGCAGTTGATCCACTAGAATTATGATTAGAACTGGATTCCATGAAACATACGTTTGGATAGCTGTAGGAAGATGACCCTTCTTGTCAAGTTTAAGTAAGAAATGCATTAGTCAGAGCTGTAGAACTACTCAAAGGTATGAAACCTCCAGATAAATTTGGGTTTTGAGTTTGTTTTGATGACTTTTTGCATTTCAAGTTATACTCTTTATCTTCAATATTCTTCATGAATTCCATTGCAGTAAGATCTTCATTCTTTAAGTACCATAAGAAACGTTGAGTAAGAACTTGGAAGAGCATTTTTCATAGTATCAATCTTATCAACTTCACTAGGTTCCATCTTCATCTTATTCATCTCAACGATAAGATGAGTGAATCTTTTTAGCATCTCTTCAACAGTCTCTCCTTTCAATAAGTTAATATTTCGAAACTGAAACTTAAAATCACATTCTTACATTCTTCAGTATTTCCCATACGACTCATTTTAATATGCTGAAACAAAGATGCACAAATTTTAATACTATTGATGGAAAATATTATCAGTTAATGCCATCGTCAATGTGGAATATGCCTTTGTTTCAATCTCTAAAGCTTTCTTTTCTTCTTGAGAATATTGAGTAAGGTACCGTATAAACATCGTCAAGACATCTTGAACTGTCTGGGTGTACAGACCATAGATGTGCCCTAAATCGTAGTTCCCATTTTGCAAAATCACTAAACTTCATTAAACATGGATATTTTGAATGTGATCCGATCTCAGAATTGAGATGTAACATTTGTTGCATCAACATGTTTTGAGATGCCAATGCATAAAAACCATCCATCTCAAAAATAGATTAAAATAAATGTTTAAAGGGAAAAAGTATTCAAGTTTGAAACTTAAAGGTTTAAAAGGTAAATGATTTGACGAATGGTGGTAACAAATGGAAAATTTATAACTAGTGGGGAACAGTAGTCAGTCAAAAGATGAATAGTATCAAGAATGTGAATGAGTCAACGAATGAAGTGACGAATGAAATGACGAATGATATAAGAAATAACTCTAACGAATAAAGATTCAAGTGTAATGAATCAACACATGAATAGCTTGTAGAATGGTTGATGAATGGTGTAGCAAATGGTATAGTGTTTTGATAACGAATAAACATGGCACTAATAGGTATTAGTGACGAATCGGTTGACCAATTATTGAAGAATGAATGATGACGAATGAATATTGATCACGAATGATTGATGATGAATCGGCTACAATAGCGAATGAAGTTGTTATTATGTTATAACCACTTTGACACGGGTCATAATTCAGTTACACTGATATAGAGAATGGCTATCCAATGCGTGACGAATGAGTTAAGTCAACATAACAAACGAATGTTGATCTTCAAATCTTCAAACTTTCAAGTTCAAATATCCAGATCTGGAAATTTTTCAGATTTAAAACATGATCCAAACAATCACAAACGTCTGATTATACACTCAATTCTTAACCAAAACTAACAAATAACCCCTTAAACTGTTCGTATCATTCTCGCGAACATTTTAAACCCATCCGAACACACAATTCCAATCTATAACTTGTCCGAAATCCAAAATTCATACAACCAGAATCCCGTGTTTCTAAACACCACAAATTCAATCCAATTCCATCACAAATTTTCACAATACCTCAATTCAATAATCACGAGGAACATAAACTCAATTCCAAATCCAATTCTAATCAATATCAATTCATCATCTAATTAACCTATCATCATGCTAAATTAGATAAAATTGACAAATTCAAAAATGGATCAAAACTTAACATATAGTCAATGAACTATCCAATCAATTCAATACGAATTACCTTAATACACTCACAATCTAACCCTGGAATCTCTAAACCACTTGTGAAAACATGATTCTATTGTGCTTCACTAGAATAATTAATCAATTCATAGTGATCTAATCAATCGGATCTTGTTATATTATGTGTATATGTATATAATAGATTAAGAACGAAGTGTGTGAGTGAGATATTCGGTAGAGTAACGGCTTAAGAAAATACTTTAAAACACACCTATATTATAAAGGCATGAACAACCTTTATATAGAAGACGAATGCCTTCATTACACATTCCGTAAGAATTGCCTTCATTCATCTTCATTGCAATAAATAACATAATGGTATAGCGAATGACTCATTCTCTATACCCCATTCGTCAACATTCCATGACGAATGGGAATGTATCGGTAACGATTAAGGTCCATTAGTTTAACATCTTTAATGAATGGACACATATGACAACATAACTATCATTTTTTAAACAGACTTAATGACGACCAAGATAGTAATTACCAAAATACCCTTACATTATAATATCAATAATAAATAAAAAACTATTACAAAGACTCGTGACGACCAAGACCGTGCACTAGCACCCTTTGAGATCAATTTTAATGGTCTCATTACTCATCAGAAGACTATTGGAGTTGAACCCCCATACCTAATGAAAGATACAAGAGGGGTAACTCAAGTGAAAAGTTCAAAGGACAAGTGTGGTACAAAGTCTGTGATTCTATGATCATCACACTGAATCATGTCAGGAAAGGTTCACTCTTGAATCATTTCATGTCCTTGATCAAACAAAATTTAGACAGAACTTTGCAGTCTACAAGAAAATATACAATGAATACTTGAGTAAGCATGAGAAGATGATTGAAGATCAAATCAAGAGTGATGAAGCATTTAATGAGAAAAGAGAGGTTATTGACACGAAAGGCTCCAATGATTAAGAAACTAAACAGAACACAATCTATTAAGTCTCAAGTTTCTGAAAAATCTAATGACTCTGAGAAACTTAAAAGAAAATGTTAAACAGAAAGAAATCAAAGTGCTCACTGGATATGATAAAATTTTTTTTTTTTTTTGAAAAATGGTTTTGAACCACATGGATTCCTATGGAAGCCAAAATCTAAAACTTAAGTGACTATCATGAAGAGAGAGACAGTCATTGAAGAATGTACTAGCAAAATTCCCTATGTTGGAGACTTATATGAAACTGGCTATGAAACAGATGATTCTTGTGAGCTAGTGTAAGAGGATCCCAAACCAGATGCAACTATTGATGAAGTTGCTGACGATTTGCAAGCTGAATCAGCTTGTATTTCATCACTAAACCGATTCTTTGACTTTGATTTGTGCAGGAACAATCCACACTAATGAATGATGTATGGTACATGGACAGTGGATGTTCCAGGCACATGACCGGTGAAAAAAGATCATTGGTCAATTATGAAGAAATATTTGAAGGACCAGTTGCATTTGGTAGTGATGAAAATGGAGGGAAGATTGTAAGGAAAGGATTTCTTACTAATGGCAAAGTTTCTTTTGAAAATGTGTTTTATGTGGAAGGATTACAATATAATCTTTTGATCATATCTTAGATGTGTGATAAGGGTTAGAAGGTGGGAGTTGATGACTCACACCGTTTCATCCATAAACATGAATTTGTGATTCCTCCTGATATGATCATGATGATGGCGCCTAGAAATGGACATTCGTATGAATTAAGTATGAAAGATGCCATTTCTAGAGGTGGAACATGTTTTGTGTCAAAAGCCACTAGAAATGAAACAAAATTGTGGCACAGAAAACTTTGTCATGTCAATTTGAAGAATATGAACAAACTTGTAAAATGTGAACATGTTATTGGTTTACCCACAATAGAGTTCAAGCTAGATGACAAGTGCATTTCTTGATAAAAGGGAAAGCATCACAAATCATCACACAAAACAAAACTCATAAACTCCATTGAACAAATACTTGAAATGCTTCATATGGATCTCTTTGGTCTTGTGAGTGTTTCAATCATTGGTAAAAAGATATATTGTTTGGTGATTATGGATGATTTTTCAAGATATACATGGGTTTATTTCTAAACTCAAAGGATGAGGCTGCTGAAATGATCAAAAGTTGTGTGAAAAGGATTGAGAACCAACTAGATGCAAAGGGTGAAGGTCATGAGAAGTAATTATGAACTGAGTTCTAGAATGGGATAATGACTGAATATTGTCAAGCTAAACGAATTATTTAGTGCCCCTAGAACTCCTGAAAAAAATGGGGTTGCAGAAAGAAGGAACATGACATTAATTGAGGATGCAAGAACCATGATAGCAGATGCTTACTTGCCTATGACATTTTGGGCATAGGCAATTAACACTGCTTGATATGTTCAGAACATAGTCCTTCATAACAAAAGCCAAGACAAAAGTCCTTATGAGATTTTGTATAAAAGGAAGCCCTACATCAAGTTCCTCAAACCCTTTGGTTGCAAGTGTTCTTTATTGAATACAAAAGATTATTTGAACAAGTTTCAATCTAAATCATTAGATTGTTTCTTTGATGGATATTCAACACACTCAAAAGCTTACAGATTTTATGTGAATGATCTTCTGAGTGTGATTGAATCTTCAGATATATTCTTCAATGAAAATCAATTCAACACTGTTTATGGAGCATCATGGCTATTTGATCTGGAGAAACTAGTCAAATCATTCAAGATTTACCCTGCAGACTTTAATGAAACTTTGAATAGAACAAGTGTACCTGAATCTAATTTCTAGAGCAATCTTGTATATTCGAGTAAGCTTCTTTCATTTTATTTACATAGTTTATTTTTAATAACTTTAAAACATGAGCAAACTTTGGGGACGAGAAAGCTTGGTAAAACACTTTATCGAACAAGCTTTGTGCTGGAATATTTGAAATCTGGGTTTTTGGCAGAATTCATGTACTAAATGACAAATCATTTATAACCCACTTTCAAATGCACAAGGAAAACACTATAAAATGGAGACTTAGAAAAATTTTCATTTCATCTTTTCCCTCTCTCTCTCTCTTAAATTATTATCCGCTTGCTCGCGACCTAGACACCCAGACATTGCTCTTTAATCCTACCCATAATTAGTCATCCACTTAATTCTGACTCGGTAAGCTTCTATTGAATGATTTCCGACACTCATTATATGAGTATATGGTTTCCATTTTGTGTCTTCTAACATAGGGGTTTTCTGTGTAGGTTATAAATTTGTCTAAGAACAGGTTCATAAAGATTATACTTTTATACTTTTGTCTTTAGTTTTAACTTTATGCATGTTCAATTAATGATCTTTAATGACTAATTATTGCTTGGAATGAATTTTTGTTTGTGATTGTGCAGAAAACTGGTGTATCCTTTTAAACCGAAGCACAATATGTGCGCCTTTCTCCAAATAATTGAGGAGAATAGGCCTGTGGCGCTAATGATAAAATGGTTAGTGCAGAAAAATGGTGTATCCTTTTGAACTGAAGCACAATATGTGCGCCTTTCTCCAAATAATTGAGGAAAATAGGCCTGTGGAGCTAATGATAAAATGGTTGGTGCGCTCAAATATTCGGTTTGCTTTAACATAAAGCCCCGTCATATATAGAAATCATCACCTTGACTTCTGGCGATCGTCCCAAATAGAAGATGATATTAATGGTCGCAGGATTGAGGCCACGGTATTGGGAAGGAAGGTAGAAATTACTGAAAATCTTATTCGTGCAAGCCTCCAACTTCAAGACAACGTAGAAGTACATCTGTCTTACATTACGCAAAGATTGTTGAGGATATTCCAAGAGGCAATGGGGTAATAGGAAACTATTAATGAAGGGAAATTTGAAAAGCGGATATTCCCGGTGTTATACAGGTTTCTTATTCACCACATTGTTCAAGGTTTTACATCAAGATTAGTTACTTGGACCCTGATGAGCCGTGAGATTTCAATAACCACGTTTTCAGTTGTATATGATCGCAGGTTTAACTTTTTAAAGATGATTTTCGAAGGGTTGTTAGTCAACTTGAGGAAGGACGAAAAGGATAGATTTCTGATGTATCCTTGATTCTTACAGATTATTTTCAACATCTTGCACCTTGACCTTCCCACAACTGGAATTACACATGTGTTGCAGGACCCCAATGTATATAGAAGAATTAACAGATTGGGTCCTACAAGACACTTTAACCCTGAAGTGGAATATGATATCCTACATTGGCTAGTTGACAATGAGGTTGAAATTATGGATGTTCCGGCATCACCAAGGGTGAGCAGTGATGAGGAGGATAGCGACAAAGATGATGATGAAGATACTCATTCTGGTGATGATGACAACGACGGTGGAGATGATGTGCATGAAGGGGGAATGTTGTTATTGAATAAGGTGTTGAGAGAGAGAGGCGGAGGATGCGGTTGTGAATGAGATTGTAACATTTGATCAGGGGGGAGACTGTGAATGATGATGTTGTGAACATGGATAACATTGTTTCTACACCACCTACTTCACCACAAACCCAATCACGACCCCAAGACCAAACCCATGAGCCGTATATCCCTTCACCACCACACCAATACCAAATCTATGAACCATACATACCTTCACCACCCACTTCCCCACAAACCCAAACCTAAACCCTAACCCATACCTAAACCCATATCCAAACCCAAACACAAACCCAAACCCGTACCTAAACCCAAACCCGAACTAACCGTGACCCAGAACTTTCATTCCAGGAATTATACCATACCATTTAATTAACCATCCCGGTATAAGATATCAATCACCAACACACTCCATCGACTTTGAACAACAAGACACATCTTCATCTCCACCGACCCATTGCCAACACCCTTGATTCAAACACTCAACCCATTGCTAAGCTCAAGTGATCAACTTTTTCAAGCCCACCCCCATCAACCTATGCCAACACAATCAACTGAACCTTCTGATTCTGATCCCATTTCCCCAGTTTCATCCCACTACTTATTGACGAGAAACTTTGATTTGATTATTGAAAATAGTGATTTGATAACTGAAAATCAAAATTTAAAGAGACAGAATCAAAAAATTTAAACCCTGGTGGCTGAGGTTGAGAAGACCTCAGATGCACCAAAATAGGGGGAGAATTTACATGTTTATAGTGTGATTATTAATGAAGATGATGCTTTGAAAACTCTTGGAGATTTATATGGTAGTGAGGAGGAGGAAGAGGAGTGGGAGGATGAGGCAGATAATGCAGGCTATGAGGCAATATTTCTAATAATGTTGCTCATGATTACAATATAGAAGAGAGAGTTGATGATGTTGTTAAGGTTATTGAGAATGAACATGAGGCTGAGGTTGAAATAAATGATGAGGCTGAGGTGAATGTGAATGTGCATGAGGTTGAGGTTGAAATGAAAAGATGAGGTGAATGATGACATGGTTGTTGAAAGTGTAGTTGAAAATGTGATTGAAGAGATAGTTGATGATGTGGTTATAAATGCTGGAGATAAAGATGATGAAAGTCAAAATGATTCTGACCTTGAAATATTGTACGGAGATTTTGAGAATATTGAATCCTTGGTTGTGATAGAAAAGGAGAAAGAAGTAGATGAAGAGATGGAGGATTTAATTAGAGAAATAGATGATTTCCCACCTACTGTGGTGAGGGACATTGGACCATCTAGACTGGAGGATGTGGAGGATGAAAGGAGGAGAATCAAAGGTAAAGATGTTGCTGAACTTGAAGACCAACTACAACCTATGAAACAAAAGAGAGTAGAATCTAGTGATGAACTCTTATTTGGGGATGAATCTGTGAAGGAGGGGATAAAAAGACATGATAATACTGTTGGTAAATAGATTCAGAGAGATATGTTAAACAGACTTCTAACTAATAAGGGGACGGAGGAAAAAAGGATTCTAATGGAAGAATTTGAGTTGAGAAAGAAGTTGGATGAAGACAAAGGAGAAATATAACAAGAGGTGATTGAGGGTTTATTGAAATTAAACAATCTAAAGAATTTGAAATTCTCTAGGAATTGTCATCTACAAATTCCAACAACCAAAAATTCCTAAATAAACTGTTCCCACTGCTGAACCTATGAATGAAGAATCTGATAAGTATTTGGTAATTGACCTGATGCAACAACAATACAAGATTAAATGGTCAAGAATGCAAGTGAAAAGATGTTTCAAAGCTTGTTTAATGAAATGAAAAAGGATGAGAAAAGCCGTCCAGTTGATATGTTAAGATATTCAAAGGAAAGGAAAGAGGTATGGAGTTGAAAATATCCCTGAATAGGCTATGCCCAAGAAGAAGGAGTTATTAATGTTGTGCTTGTACAAGCATTAAGGGATGTAGATTACTACGTAAATAAACCACATATTGAAGCACTAAATAACCTGACAGATGTGGAAGATGAGGAGGAAGGTGATGAAGAGAAAAATGAAGAGGAAAAACATAATTCTCCTCAAGTGAATCTGACTGATAATCATAGGGAAAATATTCAAGCCAGAGTTGATGAGCTGAAGAGAAAAGATCCGAGGATCATAATTTTTATGGGTCAAGGGTTAGAATTTTTAAAATTAGCCAAAATGAGTGAAGAAAAGTTGGATATATTGTTTGAGAAGAAAAGAGAGAAGGTGAGAAAATTAAGGGAGAAAAGAAAAATAAATACAAAGCAACACCTTACCTACCTCAGGCTCCATAATTTCTCTGAAAAACAGCTGAGGCATATGAGCTATGAATATCATGAAAATGTATACAAGTCCACACAAGAAAGATTTCAAGAGGAAGAAAAGAAGAGAATACAAAGAAGATACTCAGACCAACAAAAACGAACATTTCAGATTTTCAGTAGGTTTGGAGGTAAGTGTGAATTCCTAATTGAACATGGCTTTGACTATCAGATAGTAGACTCAATGAGTAGAAGGGAAGTTGAAGAAAAGTTCAAGAAACTATCACAGAAACTGCAAGCAGAAGTTGATGATGCAGCAGAACAATTAAGACATAGGAGGTTAAGAGATATGAGGTTGGCTGAGGAGGAGGGAACGAAATTGTCTCAAGATAAAGAAAAACTTTTGGAGAGACTGATGGATGCTAGAGGGAAAGGTGACAGACTCAAGAAAATGACTGCTGGTGAGAAGAAGGAGTTGTATGAGTCTGAACTGGCAAAATACAGAGAGGAATTGAAGGATTAGTTTACATTGAAAAACCAACTTAAACTCCTTCCTTGTTTACTAACTTAATGCCATGGAAAGATACGGAAAAAACCAGTAGCTTGAGGCAAGCCATGTTGAACTAAGGGATGCATTCAAGTGTATTTAATAATCTTGGTCAAGCCCAATTGAAAGATCTATTTTACACTGAAAAGGTCTACTGGGAGCAAGTGGAAGAAGAACACAAGAAACTGATGTCTCTAGAGTGTGGACCTAAAAGACAACCAGTACAAAGACCTAGATCTCCTACAGGTGAACAATTTGACAAGGAAACAATGGAATTGATAAAAATTTTGTCTAAAAAAGGAGGTGACTACTTGATGATGATGATGATGATGACGATGATGATGATGAGAAAGAAGAGATTGTGAACTTATATGAAGCTAAAGGGCATGTGAGTAGACCCCAACAAAAAAGACAATATACATCAAGGGCTTCCACTGTAAGTCTCCCTATTCCAACTACCAAGTTAAGGCTACAGAGTGAACAAAGGCCACCTTCAAATGTGGACCTACCAAAGAACCTTTACTGTGACTCTAGAACAAAAACTCTCAAAGTTATTATGTCCAGTGGTGAGTTGGAGACTATTTTGTTCAGAGATGATTTTCAAGACTTTATTAAAGAACAATTGGAGGAATTGGATAGATTAAATCTGTATGATTACCAGCAAAGAAACATACTAGAAGGAAAACAAAGGAATGAACTTTCTAAATTCTTGAAAGAACAATCTAGGAAGGGATTTCTTTTACTTAACAAGAAAAATAAGCTGGAATACTCAGAGGCTAAAAGAACAAAAAGACAGAGGAGGATGAGTGACATCAAGATGACTGAATTATCCTACAAACAATCAATAAAAACCTCTAATCCTCTGGCCACCATGAAGGAGTGTATCAGCATGAAGCAGCAAATGATAAGGCCAAACTATGAAGTCCAGAAGAATGGTAGAAATTCTAAGATAATCTATGAACAAAAGACTTAATCATTTATCTTGAGAAATTCAGAAGGACTGGCCTTAGGGATCATTGAACACGACACAGAACTAGAGTATCAACATGTGGAAGACCTTGATGACATTGCCAGATGGAATCTTTCATCTCAACATCCACAGCACAAGGAGATCTTTTTATTTCAAAAGAAGGCAGCTGCTGTCAAATTTGATAGAAGACATGAGGCTGGAAGCTCAGTAAGATAAAAGCTTTTTGTTTTTATTGTTGAATTTGATGTGTAATGTCCAAGTAGATTATTTAAATTTTCTTTAAGTATTGTAATTTATTGCTTTTAGAATTTGATGTGTATTTTCCAAAAGTGTAAGTAACCTAAATAATCTAGGGGAGATTTTTGGGATCAAGATTCGACAAAGGAAAGATAAGAATCTTCTCAACCTCCTCAAGAAATGGCCAAATATGGATTACGAGCAAACCTTGGCCCTTCGAGCAAGCCTAGAACTTATTCAAGCAAGGTATTTTACTTTCGAGCAAAGTTTTCTTTTAGAATTCTTCTAAGTGTTAGTTCGAGCAAATTACACTTCATCAAGCAAGGGTGTTCTTCAAGTCGAGCAAGGTTTGTTTTAGAGCAAACCCTTGACTTAACCAAGCTGAAACCAAGTATTTTCGTGGATCGAGCAAGGTTTAATAATAAGCAGTGGTCCAAGCACTCTTGAAGGAAGTTATTGAAGAAATTATTATAAGGACTTCCAACGAGCAAGGTTCAAGCTCAAGCATGCTACTGTGTCACCAGCACACTTAACTTGTTATAATAAGTTAAATACAAAAGGTTGAAGGGATCAAAGAAGAACAAGTTTTTTCGTAAGATTTTATCTAGCAAAGTTTGGTATTGTCATGAAGATTTAATTCTGCTTGAAGAATATTTTCTTTGAAAATATTTCAAGTAAAGATTGCTCAGAGAACTGTTCCAAAAACACTTATGGTTATACGGTATGCTCGACAAGGATAAAAGCATACAAGCTTACTCGAAGACCAGTTTAAACTTGTAATATTTTTTAATACGTTAGAATATGATATGTATCAATCATTAGGGTTTCAAAAAGGTGTCAGGTGTGCCTATATAAGGAAACTTTAGGGCACATTTATGACAATGAACATAGATAGAATATTGTGTGATTTGACGGCTGAAACTTTCTAGTACAAGGAATATCTTTGTACGAAAAGTTGCCTCACACAAACATTCCACCTAAAACCCCTAATATATCTTCATTATATTCTGGAAAATGTTAATGGAACTCTTTTGAGTGACTTTGTGTGTATGTTTTATTCTTGTTCGTCTAGCAACACTTTGAATATTACTTATTCCGCCATCGATGTTCACTGGATCTTCACAGAAGCAGAACTCGTAATCTTCTTGTCAACACGCTGTTGTTGGTTAGAAGACTGATTTTGTAGTTGATAGATCCGTCCTGACAACATACATGATGGATCCTAAAGCCGACGCATATGGGATTCCTTTCATTTTCTCTTGCTCATCCTTTGAGCTTGGACATTGAGTCGTACTCAATACCATTCCTCTTTGAATAGCTACCAAACATTTCTTAGAGTTCTCCATCTTGAACCTTTTCAAGATATTATCCATGTATGCACTTTGGTTTAAACCTATCAACTGCCTTGAACTATCCCTATAGATCTTTATTACCAAATTGCAGGCGGCTTCACCAACATCTTCGATGGAAAAACAACTCCCAAGTCAGGCCTTTACACCTTCCACGGATTGAACGTCATTTCCAAATAGTAGTATGTCATCAACATACAATACTAAGAAAGTAATGATGCTCCCACTAGATTTCTTACACACACAAGCCTCATCAGTGTTCTTTATGAATACAAATTTCTTAACATCTTCATTAAAATGGTGATTCCAATTTCTAGATGCTTGGTTCAATTTATAGATTGATTTATTTAACTTGAATATTTTATTAGGATGTTGTGGATCAACAAAACCTTTGGGCTTAACAACACAGACATATTCCTCAAGATGTCCATTTAGAAAAGTGGTTTTGACATCCATTTGCCAAATCTCATAGTCATAATATGCGTCTATGGCATATAATATCCTAATAGACTTTAGCATTGCCACCGGCGAAACGGTCTCATAATAATCGACCCCTTGAGTTTGAGTAAAACCTTTTGCTATAAGTCTTGCTTTATAAGTATCCATGTTTCCATGCATATCAGTTTTCTTTTGAAAACACACTTACTTCCAACCGGTTTGGAGTTAAGAGGTGGTACAACCAAATCCCAAACTTGACTATCATGCATGGATTGCATCTCAACGTTCATGGCTTCAAGCCATTTGTCATAATCAGATTGTGACATTTCATCATGGTATGTGTTGGTCCATCCGAATCTACCACATAGCATCCATCCATGAAAAATCCATATCTTTCGGGTGGATTACTAATTCTACCAGATTTGTGAACGTTTTGTGTGTCTTGATCAACCATTTTATCATTCTCAACAACCTCTTGTTGATTGTTAGTATCAACCAAATGTGTATTGGCTTGTGGTTCTCGATCCTCCTCGAGTTCCACCGTTCTACTAGTTTCTTCCATAAAAACTTGGCCTTTCGAGCATTAAAGACTTTTTGCTTGGTTGGGTTATAGAAATAATATCCCGTAGTGTTTTTTGGATATCCTACAAAGATACACTTAGTGGATCGGCTTTCAAGTTTGTTTTGGGTGTTGTTCTTAACATAATCCTCGCAACCCCATACCTTTAAATATGATAACGATGGAATCCTTCCATGCCATATTCCAAAAGGTGTCTTGACCACTTTCTTGGTTAGGGACATATTTAGAATACGAGTTGCTGAGAGGAATGTGAAACCCCAAAATGATAGAGGCAATGTGCTTTTAGCCATCGTAGATCGAATCATATCCAATAGAGTTCGATTCCTCCTTTAGGACACACCATTATGTTGTGGTGTTCCGGATGGAGTGAGTTGTGAGAAGATCCCACAACTCCTAAGGTGATCTTGAATAGCATCACAAAGGTATTCACCTCCTCTATCCGAACAAAGTACTTTGATGGTTTTTTTGAATTTATTTTCTACTTTGTTTTGGATGACATGAACATTTCAAAGGCTACATCTTTGTGTCTTAAAAAGTACACATACCCATAACGACTCTAATCATCGATAAAGGTAATGAAATATCTTTCACCATTCATTGGCATTTCCTTAAAAGGACCACATACATCCGAATGTATGATACCTAATATGTCTTTTTCCCTTTCATTTGTTCCATTAAAGGGTTCCTTGGTCATATTTCTTGGTAAACAAGATTCACACTTATCAAATGAATCTTCATTTGATTCCAAAAGATCATTCTTTTGCAGTGTATGTATGCGATCTTTGTTTATGTGACCAAGGCGACAATGCCAAAGATAAGTCTTACTCAAATCCACTTTGAGTTTCTTGGTGCTTGATTGGCTTAACGTGTTATCAAAGGATGTCTTATCATGAACTAATTCATAAATGCCATTAGACGGAAATGCTTTAAAATAAAAGACATTATTCATGAAAACATAAATATCATTGTCCATAAATTTCAAATCATAACCATATTGTCTTAAAAGAGAAATAGAGATAATATTCCTAGTCAAACTAGAAGCATACAAAATGCTTTTCGAAAAAACTACCAAACCATTTGGAAACTTCAAAATGTAGTCTCCTTGGGCTTCGACATCAACTTTTGCTCAGTTGCCCATGAAGAGACTTGTATCTCTTTTCTTGAAATGTTTATTTCTTTTGAACTCCTGCAACAAATTGCATATATGAGTTCGACATCTAGTATCCAATACCCATGTGTTAGAAGAAATAGCATTAAGATCAATGTGGATCATCAAATTTGTACCCGAGATTTTCCCCGCATTCCTCTTGTATTTCAACTCCTTGAGGTAGGTTGGACAATTCCTCATCCAATGTCCTATCTCACCATAACCAAAGCACGGATCCTCCGAGCTAACCTTTAGCTTCTTCTCCTTTGGTTTGGGTGGTTCCGCTTTAGCCTTTTCTTTGAACTTACCCTTGACATGTCCCTTACCTTTGGCAACCTTTTCTTAGGTTCCAGATGATGCCTTTTCTTATTGCCACCTTCATTGATCGTGAGAACCGGTAAAACCTTTTTACCCATTCCCGCTTCGGCCGTTTTGAGCATTGGGTTAAGCTCACCAATGCTCTTGTCCCATCCATTCATTTTATAATTCATGAAAAAAGTCTCAAATCTTTGGTTTAGGAAATTGAGGATCATATCCCCGGCCAACTCTTTAAGGACGGGACAATTCAGTCGTTCAAGTCGATCAATGTGGCTTTTCATCTTAAGCACATAAGATGAAACCGACTGGGTTTCTTCCGTACGACATGCATGAAGTGCTCGAACTATTTCAAAGCGTTCCACCCAAGCTTGAGTAAGGAACATTTCCTTTAGTTGGGTGATCATGCCATATTCTCTATGATTTTCAAAGTCCTTTTGAATCTTGGGAATCATAGTTCCCAACATGCGGCAAGAAACTTGCATCGAATCCTCTTTGTATTTCAACCAATCGTTATAGGCATCTAAATCGTCAATGTTTGGTTCGTTGGGAATAAGATCGTCCAATATATAGGATTTATTTTCTTGCTTGAGAACGATTCTATAGTTTCGATGCCAATCCATAAAACTTTTGTTGTTTAGATGGTCCTTATCAAGTATGGCTCTTACTGATAGCTTATGCACGGGTGGGATAATTGCGTTTGGTGGATTGTTCATTGCGGCCATCTACATAATTTAACAAAGCTCAACTTTAGGATTTCGGTATCAATTAATCAATTTTAATCGTTAATACCCTTTATGTCTCCAAGAAAATTAATGATTAAAATCTAGAACCCAACGTTAAATTCAAATAGTAGTTAGGTGACCTTTATCCTACTATTGAATTAACAAGGTAGTCAACGTGTGACGATTGCAATCCTTTGCAACTTCTAGTTTTATGGGATTGGTTAATCATCTTATGTTTAGTTGGCATGTTTAATACCATCAATACCTTTGTACGCCATACTTCGGTGACCCTATTCACATGGTTTTCAAATCAAGGCTTCCTAGTTACACACACATGTGAATTTGTACATACAAGTGGTTAGGTGACCTTTATCCCACAAATATGTCAAACCCACCTCAAACTCATAAGTTTCCTCCAATGTGGTTAGGTGACCTTTATCCCACATTGAGTTCCCAAGTGTGTCGAGTATCCTATAAAATGATGGTGTTAGACTTGTTTTAAGAGGAATTTAAGTTTTCTAAATTCTAGATTTGAAAACTATTTGCATACCTTGCATTTTCATGCATTCAAATGCATGGTACTTTGTTTGAAAACCAAATTTCAAAGTTTCTTTAATAAAACCCATTTTATTGTGAAATCATTAACCTTTAATAAAACCAATTTTACTACATGTTGATTTCTAAGGAACCAATTTATGCAAGTTGTTGATTTTTAAGTTGATAAAAATCTGTATGCAAAACACAAAATAACCAAACATACATAAATAAAACAACCACAAGTGCAAACCCATAGCCACCTAAACTTTATAACACTTGTTGGCCGAAACAAGTTTGCCAAAAGGTCCCTCCTAAGGGACAAGAATGACACAAGGCATGTGTCGATGAACTCCCACTTGACCTCGCATCCAAATGCTTCAAGTGTCCACCTTTTGTTATAACTCTTCCACTTTATTTGGGCTTCTTTTTGGGCTCCAACTTCAGCTCCTAGCTTTATTGGGCCTTCATGTTTGGGTTTTGGCCATTGGTCTGAAATCCCATCTTGGACTATGAGGTCCATTAAAGCCTAAAACCAAAACCCTAACTTTGTTGCATCTTCTTTTACAAAAATATATATATATATATATATATATCCTAATACATTTTTCTCTAGTAAAAGAAATACAACTAATCTACTTATTATTACAAACCAATATGAAATAAATGAATAGATTACAAACCCAAAAAAGTGAATATTACAATCATACTAAATAATTGAATAAATCACAGCACAAACACACATTCAAACACAAGGTCATGGATTGGTTATAAACATGAAAACACATATCCAAATATGTAAACAGTGCAAATCCAAATGGTTCTCATTTTAAACCTTAAAGTTTTCGGCCAAGGTTAAGCAAACCGAAAACTTTGGGTTTTGTCCAAACAAAATAATCAATCATCCATATGACTTAATACTTCAAGATTACCACATGCATGTAAAGTATAATCTTGAAAAACCAAGGGGTAACCAAAAGCCCAAAAGCTTTCGGCCATATGGTGAACCACGCCATAAAACCTGAAAATTTTTAGATCTATTGAAGCATGTATCCGTATAAGCGGCTCTTGATGCCATTGTTGGCTTTCAACAAGATTATCAACGTCATATAATCCCATTTATATGAAAAAAACACAGCGGATAAAAGGTTTTAAATCTTGTTAATTAGATGAATACAAAACCGATTTTATATGCAAAACCCAAGCCCCGGATCCATATACGAAATTGCATGCTTACCAATATAAACAACCATAGGGTGTTTATGTAATATACCTTCAATAGTCCAAGAAAACGAAGAAGATGAAGATATGATTGGCCAGTCTTCAAGATAGAAGAACCTCAAGCTTGTATACCCTTCAAGCTTCCAACGAACACCCTTAGATTTACACTTGAAAACTCCGCATTCTTCCCCTTACCCTTGGCCGAAAATGGGTAGAAAGAAGAGAGAGTTTCTTTCTTCTTGTGTGTGAAAGAGAGAAAAATGAATGCAACCAATGCACCACACAAGACCACCACTATATTCTTTTGCATGTCTTGAAAATATAAAGTAGTTAAGAGATTAGAGAGAGGGGGGGCCCACATGGGATTACATCCCAAGGATTTCAAAAAATAAAATATCTCTCATTACTTATGTTATATCATTCAAATACCATGAAAATTCCAATATGCTTTGCATGTTGTTATTTAACCAACTTAAATAAGATAGTACATGCAAAAGGCAAAATACAGTAACTCTTTCATATTGTTATATAACCAACTTAAATAACATTACAAGTAACATGAAAAATGCAAAATCTCTCATAACATATATTATCCATATAATTTATTTATTTCACAAGTGAAAATATTTAGAACCCCATTTTCCAAATATTCTAAGTGTTGATATTTATTTGTTAGATCATATATCAAATAAATATCATGGTGTTTGTCTAGCTTGTTATTGGGTATGACCCGACTTGGATCATAACGTACTAGCCACATCAATTGTAATAAGTGTCTTGCGCAGACCGAGTCCAGCATATTGGAGTTCAAAAAAAGGCTATTGAGGGTTACTTCTTGGGCTATGCATATCCTAGGAAACGTGTCTTCAATTTCACTTCGGGTTGTGCTGAGGAATGGTACCATGTTGATTGCCATATTTACAAAACACCTCCTATCGGCAAGGGTCCAGATTGGATGTTTGACTATGAGAATTTATTTAACTAGTTTACTCCTATAATTGATCTCCCTGATGAAGATTTGGTGCGTGTGTATTTGGAAGATCAATTGTTTTCCACACCATGGGCTTCGACTTCAAACTATGATAATGTTCCACAATATGACTATTTGATACGTATGATGTTATTTCTATATCATCGGATGATGGTCAATTTGCTGATTCTTCTTTAGTACTGTTTCCTGAAACTCATGAGGTTGGTGAATCACCTCATGACTCTGAAAAGAATCTAAATAATTTTACTAATTATGTTGTTGTGCCTGAGAATCCGACGCTTCGGATTCACACGTATCATCCTTATGACAACATCATTGGTGATCTTGATACTGGCGTTCAAACACGTCATCAGATTGCTAGTGCCAACGATTCTAATGTATTATGTGTGTATGTCGATATCCATTCATCAGGAAGCATGAATCTCGCAAAATACACATGCTTTCTTTCTTAAAAGGAACCGACGAGTGTTCGTATGGCGCTTGAAGATTTGTCTTGGGTAGAAGTTATGCAAGAAGAGTTGCAACAGTTTAGTCGACTGGGTGTGTGGGATCTCATAGACAAGCCTGATTGGGTTAAGAAGCCTATTCCGACGAAATGGTTATTTAAATGTAAGAAGGATGATCGTGGGGTCATTATCAAGAATAAAGCGCGTTTGTTCGTGAAAGGATTTCACCAGCTAGAAGGCGTAGATTACATGGAAGTACATGCTCATGTTGCAAGACTGGAGGCTATATGAATATTTTTGGCTTATGCAGCTTTCAAGAATATAAAAGTTTGTCAAATGGACGTTAATAATGCGTTTCTCAATGGGGAACTTAATGAAGAGGTGTTTATGAAACAGCCTCCAGATTTTAAAGATCTAGACTATTCTGAGTGTGTTTACCGACTAAACAAGGCTCTTTATGATCTACACCAAGCCTATAGATCTTGGTATGGCACACTGGCTAACCATCTTACGGATAGCGGCTTCAAACGAGGGACTGTGGATTGTACCCTATCCTACAAGACTTTTGGTTCACTTCATACCGTTCTGAGAAAAGTCCTCCGTATGAGAATTAGCCCGACTCTATGTCAAGAACATCATTTGAAGCCATGGAACGTCGTTGATCATTATCTCCGATCATGATGGTCGGTTTACCTCTCATTTTTGAAAATCGTTGCAAACCGCCTTGGGTCTCGTATTCATCTAAGCACCGCTTATCACCCGCAAACCGACGGTCAATTCGAGAGAACGATCCAAACTCTTGAAGATACGCTCCGCTCTTGCATACAAGAACTTGGTGGGAATTGGGATACTCACTTACCACTTGTAGAGTTTTCCTACAATAATAGTTTTCACACTAGTATTGGCATGGAACCTTTTGAAGCTCTCTATGGCGAAAATAGTGTTCCCCGATTTGTTGGAACGAGGTTGGTGAATCTCAAGTCACTGGTCCAGAGCTTGTTCAAGAAACTTCCGATCGAATCGCTCTCATTCGTCAAATTCTTTTTGCCGCTCGTAGCGGTCAAATGAGCTACGCCGATAAGCGCTGATAAACTTCCATATTAATTCGTTTATTATATCTAGGAACCTTCGTAGACGTAGCGCGAGGAGTTTAATTGATTTTATCGTATTCTCACCCTTTATCAACGCATTTGCAAGTAAGTAAATACACATCCCCGGTTTACCGCTTTACAATTTTGGGGGCGTTATGCGTTCAAAATCAACTTATTGTCTTCACTACAATTCCGTTATATGCATAATTGTAATTGCTCGATTAGTTGTTACGTGCGAATATGACTTTGTGTTTATTTTATCTTGGTTGGTACCTCATCCTCATCCTCATCCTCATTAGTATGTTCATACGCCGTCGAAGTAAACCGTTATCAATGCGATTTGGTTTTAAAGACAACTTTTAGTTATTGTTTACTAGTCGTAGTAATTTACAATTGTTGCATGGAATTGTCATTTTAGTATTTTATATATTTCAAAAACTTTTGTTTACTTGCTCAACGTTATGTTGACAAATATATATATATATATATATATATATATATATATATATATATATATATATATTCACGCATGACACATGTAGCTTTATTGGATGAATAAAGTATTTGAGTTTAGATGATACCTTAGGTTGCTTTGATGAATGAAGGACACATTTATTTTAAGTTATTAATTATTTGAATATTTATTTGTAACAATATTTTTGAGACAATGTTTGTGCTTTTAAAATTTGATAAATGAATAACTAATGAAGATATTGACACGTGTATTTCACATTGAGTCTTCTAAACTATGATACAATATTGTCGCGCCCCGACATGTTCTGTCGTAGGTTGGGGTGTGACACCAAGAATGATAGCTTTGATCTCACTACGTTTTCTGACTCGTACTAGGGAGGATGCAAGATCAATTCAAATCAACTACAGCAAGGTGAAAATTTCTAGGAAGCCGTCTTGTTTTTCGGCAGTGTAAGAAGCAGAAAACGGTCTCCACTTCATCCGCATAAACAGAATACGTGGCAACCTCAAGTTGTTGTTCACAGGTTCTTTGGATCCAGCAACACTTGCGGGATTACGATTTGAAGTTTCTTACTACTCCCATATTTATTGATAACTCAACTGCTATTTGTATCACAAAGAACCCCGTGCACGACTCTATGTCAAAACATATTGATATTCGATATTGTGACACCCCGCACTTTCACGCTAACAACGTTAACACAAACTTTGTTATCTTACACGTCATGCATAACATTTACAGGAATCATTAATGAGTCACACACATGAGTCCATCAGTAAGCGTTGGTGATTAATGTCGAATGAAATATGTTTGAATAATTCGGATAAAAGTGTTATGTGCTAAATAGTTTTATGCTTCACACGATTTAGTACATTATGCTCTCTTAGCATGTTATTAGTTATTATATAAAAATAGTATCTCAATCATATGTTTATAATATTATGTATGTGAAATTACATGTCAAATGATTACATGTTTATAATATTATGTATGTGAAATTATAATCCATTGAGTATAACTTATACGTTTTCGGCTTTAATAAAATAGTATTTATAAAATAACAATGATGCTTTATTTTTATAAACTCGGGTTAGTGTATTGGTTGTAATCATTCGTTATGACTCAATTTGAAATTAAAAAAGTTCGTTTAAGTCATAACTTGTTTCAATAGGGATCATTCTTGAAAATTATGATTATATAATATTACAAAAAAATAAACCAAACCCTAACCCACCAAAAAGTAGTCGACTCCTGCCCTTTCTCCCTCTCTCACGATCTCTCATCCCATACACACACATAACTTTCAATTCAACCTTATTTCTTGCAATTAGTGGTGTCTTTGAGTGATTCACATGATTCCAAATGTTAATTGGTAATTTTTATGTATCAAATTTATTTTTTGATGAGTTATTTTGAAACCCTAGATGTTCAATATTTGTAACTTTGATTATTATAATGTTAATTGATGAATTAGAACCCTAGGGATGAGATAAACATGTTAGGGTTTGAGTTTTGTTGACAACAGTTTTCTGAAAGATTCGTTGTTGTTTATTGATTGGTTTGTAACTTGATATTAAATGATAATTATTGATCGATTCTTGATTTAAGGATATATTATTCTGAGTCTAGTTTCAAGAAAGGTAAATTTTGTAATTTTTGGACAGGTTTTGATTAGTTTTTATGATTTTACAAAAATATGTGTCAAAGCTGATACGGGGATTCAAATTATGGTATGTCTTCCTGATATCATTACTTGAGATTAACCAACCCAAATGTGTTGGTTTCACATCTGGAACTTAGTATTATGAGTCTATAACACAACCCAATTGGCCTTGCACAATTTTGATTAATGATTTGAGAGTTCCATGAAACTACTTTTTGTTGCGCAATCTACTAAACTGTTGGTACCTACCTGTAATGATTGAATTATTGTGAGTTTTTATGCATGAGAAAGTATAATAAAAAAATTTTGAGAAACCTAATTCATATATTTTATTGTGGTAAATTTTGTATCAATTATCCTTACGTTTTTCTTAGTGAATAAAATCAGTTTGTACATGCCATAATCTGTCTTGTACTAGGTAACGGTTAGCGAGTCAAGTGTATCTTTTTTGTTTTGAGAAAAGTCTATTACACGCAACACTAGGTGAGTTCATGAATTTTTCTTACTTGTTTTTCTGGATTGAAAACATAGAACAATTTTCGCATACATGTTTTCTGGATTGAAAACACAACTATTTTTGTGTATTTGTTTTCTGGATTGAAAACACAACATTTTTCTATACTTGTTTTTGGGGAGAAAACATGGATATACTTGCATACTGGTTTTATGTAGGAAAACGCAGTGACTTTTTTGGATTTATGTAGTTTCTTATATATCACAACTTTATACTAGATTCCCTTATATCACCTAAAGTCCTTACGTTACCTTGAACCGATACGATGGGATCGCGGGGTTATATGGGGTAGTACCACTAGGTTTGACAAACCCCGCCCGTGTTAGTCGCGCAAGCACGGCTGCGATGTCGTAAAATGGGTGTTATATTTACCTAACTTTTATACACCAGTGTTGGTGATAAACCTGGTAAGAAGGCATACATACAGTCAGCTTCGGTTCAAATATCTAGTAGCTTGTAAATTGGTTAGCTACCCTAGTATATTTGAAAAGTGCTAAATCTACTAATACATAGACTACTTATGCTACGTATACTATCTATACCGTATATACTACTTTTTATTACAACTTATGAACTCACCAACCTCGTGTTGACCCTTGAGTATTTATACTTGCCCAAGTTGCTAGATGTGCTAAGGAGCGGGTTGCATGGCATATGTCAGGAGTCACAGTTGTCTCATGAACTTTTATTTCTCATTGTTTACATTTGATGGGTTGAGCATGTTTGAGCACGTGGTTTATTATTTTAAACCATTTACTTTACGGTTCCGCGAAACTTTAAATCGTATGGTTTGGTTTTCGTTTTCTCATGTTTGAAAGAGAACTAAATAATATCTTGAATATTTGAATCGGAAACTTGTTATAATAAATGAATTAGATCCTGGTATGTCACACGCCTCGCGGTTAAATTCCGTTAGTCGAAATTTGAGGGTGTGACAGATATCATTTTATTCGTGACTGTTATGAAACGAAATTAATTGATACAGAGAAGCTGCACACAAATTTTCAGAAAGCTTACATTTTTACCAAATCATTTGTTAAAACACGATTTAACTTTTTTACTTTGTCTAAATGGTTTGAAAACTCTTGTTGATATCCTTAAACTCGGATAATCACTTTTTGTTTGTATAGTTTTTTTTAATATATTGGTATTTGTGGGAGAAAAGGGAAAAATATAAAAATAATGTGGTTTCTGTTTGTATAGAGAAAAACTAAAAACATTCAAATATTCAAAAATCCAAGAATATTAAAAAAATTATGTTCCTCAAAATGAGTTTTAAAGCACAAAGGGAAAATGATAGTAAATTGATCATTTAGTCCCAAATCCAGTAAGAAATAAGCATAAAAGACCGTGTGCTTAATTGTATTAGTGTGTTGGTAGGCTTTAAAACAAGAAAGTAAAGAAAAGTAAGTGATATAAACATAAACGACCGTGTGCTTAATTTTTAAAGGTTGTTGTGTGTGCATGCGTTCATTTTTCGATGAAATTCAACTTATTTTTCTTTTTATTTTGCAAAGAAATTCAACTTTATTTTTTCTTTAGTTATGCTTAAGTCTTGGACTCTCTACGCGAATAGGAATACCGATCTAAGGGTTAAGGCCTAAGTATTCAGTTTTATTTTCTTGGTGTTTCGTATAAGCCTTGGACCTTCTCCGCGTATACTATAAGCAATGTATCGAATCGGAGGTTAAGGCCTGCACAATTTCAACTTATTTTATCTTTTTATTTTGTTAAAATGGAACCTTATTTGCGTGTAGTAATACTGAGTTTAGGGGAAAATTTTAATCTTCTGCTTTATTTTCTTCTACGTTAAGTACCTGTGTGCTACACGGGTTGATCAATTTAAATTATATAAGTCATAACTCTATAAATAATAAATGAAAAATATAGTTGTCAAATACATTTACAAGGCGGGGTGTTATCTTAAAAATATCTTTTAAGCAAATGAAAGGCAATATGGGCGCAATAACAAAACAATTTTACCCTTTAAGGTGTGGAACCAACTAACTAAAAAACTTGCTAAATTTTACCCTATTCATTAACCAGTTGAGCATAACTTACTATAAACTGTAAATGTTATGCATTAACAAATATATAACGATTGCATATTTGAATAAGATATACTATGGAGAAAGAAAATGAAATATACAAACATTATAATGTAGACTTTAACTAATTGATTCAAATCAACCCAATGATATGCAGATCCACCTACCTTTGCAGCAAAGACATAGACTCTCAATTCTTTTTGTAGTTTTCAACTATATATTCTACAATGCAAATACAAATCCCACTGTTGCCCTTGTATTATTTGTAGCTTTGACCTAACCCAAATTTATTGACCTATATAATTCAAAATGCTCCAATTATAATTTGAAGGTGAACAATTTGCGACTTGCAACCTTTAGTCATCACATTAACATCTAATTTTCAATTAAGGTGCATGATTTTGCATACTTTTTATATATAAATATCCTCCCATTATTATTTTGACCTTACAAAAAAGTGACCAATAAGGACTATAATACGAGAGACTAATGTTTTTGTCTCAAATACTTTATATCGGGGACTGATTTTTCAGTTACTAGTAGCATTGGGGATTGATATATATGGAACATATGTTAGTAACTAATAATTAGCCCCTAATAACTAGGAACTTTATTTGAGACTAAATTTCATTTGCAAATATGCTTTTGCCATGTAACCTTTTGGAGCTAAACTTATTGGCTACTTGATTTCAGTCTACATACCCTTTATAATGGAAACTGATGTAAATATAATGAAGACTAACCGTTAGTCTCTATTATATAGGAAATGCATTAGGGACTGAATATTAGCTCTTAATATATGTAAAACAAATGAAATTAGGGACTGATATATTCAGTCTAAACACCTGTTGGTATAAGAATTCTCGAGTGACTAATTTTCTGTCTCTGTTTGTGCTAACCAAATTCGACCATTTTATTGGAAATATTAGGGACTATAAATCAGTCACAAAAATCTTTTTCAAACATTATTCCGAACTGATGTTTAGTTTCGACATGGTTGTAGACAAAACAACCAGAGACTGATGATCAGTCTCCAGTAACCGATATTTTCTCAAATCGTTTAAGACTGTTATTTAGTCTTAAAAGCCTTTTGGTATAAGAAATTTCTAGTGACTAACTTTTAGTCTCTTAATTGTGTTGATCAAAATCTACCGTTTGATGAAAAGTATCGAGGACTAAAAATCAGTCGCACAAAATTATATTTTAAATTTTATTCACAACTGAAATTTAGTTTCCAATGTGTTTTAAAGATAAATGAACAAGATAGTGATTTTCAAACTATCATAAACGTAATCAAATTCAACCATTGTAAAAGAAGCATAAGAGGCCAAAAATCAGTCTCTAAAGTTGTAGTATTCATGAAGAAATGAACATAAACGAACATATTTGTGAAACATACCGGTTGCTAATAGCTGAGAAAGCAATATTCAACACACACCATTCAAGTTCAATAGTTTATTCTAAAGATTTATGCATTATGTCTTATATAATACATAATGTGTTCAAGTCAAGTCCAACAAAAAGGCACCAATTAAATTTAAAGTTCAAAAAAAAAACATGTTTTAGCATCTAAATCAACCTATAGCAGCATCAAATCCAGCCTCTAAATCAACTTATGGCCAAGTAACACAAGCCTCTAAAATAAGTCTCTTCGAAATCCAGCCTTATCATGTATCTGCAAAACATATTATAGTGATGTTAGTTAAATAGTTAAAACATAATTGCTTTAAAAAATAACAAATGAACTGAAATTCACCAAAATCATTGTCAATTTATTTATAATAAAAATACCTAAAATTTCCTATTTTCCCAAATAGTTGAATCCAATCCAAACACGAACCAAATAATATACGAGCCAAATTTCACAAATCTATTAAATACCACTGTCTTTCCTTCCCTGATAATTATACCATTACCTTCTAGCATAAATTCATTAGTTTATGTTCAAATAAAGTGTAACGATTCTACTTTTACATGTATAAGACTAGTATTTGTGATAGTAAAATAGTCAAAACTCTTACGAAATTTCTTTGCTGAACATCACAAATCATCATCGTCTGAGTCAACAATTTCATTCTGGTTATCGTTTTTATCATCGCCTGAATCATCCAAATTTGATTATAAATCTAAATCTTCCATGATCTGATTAGAATCATCTATCTCGTCATCAATAAAATCATCTAAAACGCCACCAGAACCTTGAACATCAACATTTTCAACAATTTCTTCTACAATATCTTCACGAAGAAGGTTGACATCTTCTGCCAAATCTTCTGCATTCTTGTTTTCTGTTATATCCCATAAATGCCTATGGGCAATTCTTTCAATGATATTTCATTGTGAATTCGGTTTAAGCAAATCATTTATATAAAATACTTGTTTAGCCTGGATTGACAAAATCAAAGGATCTTCCTTATAAGCATTTCGGGACGTGTCTATGCTGATGAAATTAGGTTCGAATACCACGTGTTTTCTTCTACGGTCGGTATTTGCATTTGAATAAAACAACATGATAGCCTCTTATGAATGACAATTCTATGACTTCTTCAAGATATCCAAAATAATCAACTTCGACATCGTTATAAACTTCGGGCACCATAACTCCACATTTTTGGGTTTGCCTGCGGTCACCTCTTGATTTAACTATAAATTGACTTCGTTAACTATCTACCCCCTTTGTGAAAAAACTCGATTATCGGGAAGGCAAGACAATGCATATAATTCTTCATTTATTTGGGTTTGATTTAGCTAATACATATGTCGAATATGTTCTCAGTTTTTAAAATAATAATCATATTATTAGAATGCAATACATAATCATAAGGTAAGTATGTGAAGTATAGGGCGATTGTTACCCGTTTTGCGAACCATTCTGGCAATGTAGACTGTTGCATCCTGGAAAAATCTGATGATTCAGGATGTTGCTTTTGTAAAAGTTATAAGTGTTCTCTGTTAGGTGTAAATAAACTATAAAGTGATGGCATTTGACAAATGATACTAAATAAAAACCAATAATATTAATAAAAAAACTTACTCTAAGTACGTTTCAACCTCTTGATAGTTACTGAAGATAAACCATATTGCCTTCTTCAAAAGAATACTAGGAAGGGTATAAAATTCTTTCTTCCCGATACCTCGACCATTTAATTTTAAAATAGCCAACGCAAAGCTTAGACGATCACTACAGGTTTTGTCACCATTTTTGTCACATTTCTCCCACTTAGATTCAACACCTCGTAAATAATGAGAACAAAATGTTATAGCTTCTTAAATAACATAACCTTCTTCTATCGAGCCTTCGGGTTTCACTTTGTTCCTCACATATCTATTTAAATGTGCAAGATATCTTTCAGTTGGATACATCCATCTTGATTGCACAGGCCCTCCCAAAATTACCTCTTGAGGAAGATGCGCAAATAAGTGCACCATAACTGTAAGAAATGATGGAGGAAATATTCGCTCAAGCTTACACAAAATCTTAACTATCTCTTCTTGCAACACTTTCAACTCCCTCACGTGTAATGTGACTTCAGTAAGTTTCTTCAAAAACTGGGATAAATCCACTAACGCATCCGAATTTGTATTGTCAAAAATGGACGAATTGCAATAGGAATTATGCGTTGTAATAAGACATGACAGTCATGTGATTTAAGCCCATATGCCTTACCTAGTTCAACAATAACATTTTTAGCTAATTTACCTGCATACCTGTCTGGAAAACGTATCGACTTAAGTAAATTACCAAATTCTTTTCTCTCCTCTCGAGTTAAAACATACAAAGCATGTGGTTTAAACCAAAGATCATTCTTCATCACCAAGTGAGGCTCCTTCCGTATGTTCATATCTTTCAAATTTTGTCGAGCTTTGTCAATGTCTCCTTCTATGTTTAACAAGGTGTTTAACACGTCCTCACAAACATACTTTTCAACATGCATCACGTCAATGTTGTGATGAATTAACAACTTAGGCCAATATGGGAGTTCGAAGAAGATGCTTTTATTTGACTAGTTCAAATCGTGTGGGTCCGATTTGTAACATCCTATTTTCTCATTTCGCTTAATAAAATAAAAATATGAGTTATTATGAGTCGGGCTAGTGTTGGGTTAAATAGAGATGGGTTATGGACTTGATATCAAAAGAAAGGAAGAAAAGACCATGGGTTTGAGCCCAAGACCCATAGTATATAAACCAAACTTATGCATTAATCCATTCACTTCCACTAACTCCATACACCATCTAAAACACACACTTAGCTCTCTCTCTCATCTTTCTTTCTCTCTCTAGCCGAAATCACCAAGAGAAACCGAGCATCAACCCGAAGTAATGATTGTATGATATTTTATAGATCCAAACCCGCTAGATCTAGTCGTGAAACAACGAGCCGACACCCTAAACCATAAAAATCACGAGATCCGGATGGAATCGGGTATAAACCGATCAAAATTAGGGGTCACCCTAGCTAAGATCTTGAACGAACGGGACGAAAAACAGTGAAAAACAGTAGGAAACGGCTGAAATCTCGCTTTTCCAGCGAGAACCCGGTTTTCCGGCAATGGCGGCGACGAAAAGGCAGCGTCAAAAAAGACAGGTACGATGTTAAGGTGTCAGAGAATGTTTCTGACATTCTCTGACCTAACCCTAATTCGTTAGCGGAAAATTAATGAACTAGCAGTAATTCGTCACGACGATTCGTCAAGGAAAAATAGCGAACTAGCATGTAATTCGTTAAGGAAGAATAACGAATTAGCCTAATTTGTTAAGCAATTCGTTATGCAATTCGTCAGGCAGTTCGTTATGGGAAATGACGAATGAACCCTCATTCGTTAGAAGGGTCATTCGTTATAAAAGGTATCATTCATTATAAGGACCAATTCGTTATAAGAGGTCAATTCGTTATGAAGTAACGAATTAGTCAATTTGTTATGAAAGACAGAAGTAACGAATGAACCCAATTCTCTAAGAAATTGGATAAAGAACTAGAAGTTTAAAAGAATGACAGAACAGTCCCTGTACTTAGGGAAGAATGATTTAATTACAAAATAGCCCTTGGACTTTATTAATTTATGGATCATACCTTAAAGAATTAAGATGTTAACAGTAAAATAATAATTTAGAATTCTAATGAAAAATGTGTTAAGACAGCTTAACCCCAGCCAGGGACTCTGCCCCTTGGACCCCGCTGCCAGGGGCGCTGCCCCCAGACCCCCGTTCATTGAGGGTTATAATTAAACTAGAAATATGATATTGATACTGATAGTAATTAATACGCGTAATTGTTATACAGTTAGCCGTGCACAACTGAAGAAGGGAATAACTATTAATGGTGAACGTAACCGCATTCAGGTGAGTTTCTAGCCACATTCCTTGTTATGTTTTCGGGGCTCTGTGCATACTCGATGTGATTAGTTAATACATTTACCTTAAGTGATAAGTGTATGCCTTACATGATTATGTATTAATGAATGCTTGACGGTGTGTGAACAATCTTCGGATATTGCATATACCGTCGGGTGATAGTTTGAAGATATGAATGATATGTATATAAAGTATTTATGATTGCTTGTCGGTACGTGAACAATCTTCGGATATTGCACGCACTGTCAAGTTATAATGTTATGTATAATGTATGAATGATATGTACGTATGTTATGAACGTATATAAGAGATAGCCAGGTACGTATGTTATGAACGTATATAAGAGATAGCCAGGTCCTAATAATCTTCGGACCCTAATAATATCCGAGGCAGAAGGGGACCGGACCCTAATAATATCCGAGGCAGAAGGGGACCGAGCCCTTTATAAATCTCGAGGCAGAGAGGGACTGAGCCCTAATAATCTCAAGGTAAAAAAGGGACCGGACCCTAATAATATCCGAGTCAGAAAAAGGGACTGGACCCTAATAATATCCGAGGTAGAATAGAATAACGTAAAGTAGAGTTTAAAAAAAGTATGAAGGAAAGTATGTATATTATGAACGAATTATGAAA
The DNA here is from genome assembly GCF_021521415.1 of Bidens hawaiensis. Classification (NCBI taxonomy): domain Eukaryota; kingdom Viridiplantae; phylum Streptophyta; class Magnoliopsida; order Asterales; family Asteraceae; genus Bidens; species Bidens hawaiensis. Next base: position 67,439 of record NW_027499052.1, on the reverse strand, counting down.
TATGAAGAACGTATGGAAGTACGTAGTTATGAATGTATTGTATGTTGATGATTAACTAGAACTCACTCAGCGTAGCTGACTTTTAGTATGCACACATGTTTTTCGACTGAGACAGCTGGTTTGAGGAAGACACATGGCAGGATCCGAAGAGGCTGGCATCTGAATATTTGTCGTAATGTTTGAAATACTATGTTTTTAAAAGACAAGTTATGGATGTTTGTAATGAATGGTTGACTTTTATATTTATTCCGCGAAATTTTTAATCAATTCTGATATTTTAAACTGTGTTTATGAGTAAATCCAACATCCAAAGTAGGGCACCGGTAACGGGGCCTTACAGGTTGGTGTCAGAGCAAAGTTCGAGAGATTTAAGCATCCTACATGCTTAGACTCGAACAGAGAATGGGATTTAAGTAAGAAAAGAAAGAAGATGTCAGTCAAGATAGCCATGTGTCACTCAAGCAAGCTAAGTAAAGGTAAAGTATGTGATTAATTTCACATGTAAAGTAGAATGATGAATTAATGCTAGCTTAATTTCTAGAGAACGAGGTATGATGTTAGCTTAATTGATAGATAAAGAATGTATGAATGCTATCTTAATTTCTAGGGATAGGAGTATATGATGATATGAAATGTTTGATTATCTAACTGTTAGAAGTGGAACTAGCACAAGTGAACTCACAAAGGGAAATGTATAGGACACGGAGAGTAACGTGATCAGCTAATCATAGCTGGCCACTGTTATTACCTGTTAGCCTTACTATCCTTATACTAAATGGTTCCTTAAGTGATGACAATTGTGTTTCTTTATAGAATACGAACGGCTGGAGCTAGGAAAGTTGCTGGAAAGGGAAGACATGCGGGACGTCGTGGTAGGCCACACACTGTCCGAGAACCGTTGGTAGAACAGGTACTAACACTGAGGGAGAAGAAAGTGCAGCTGGTCAAAATCCGAGTAACAGCGAAGGGTATCAACTTGACCCTGCTGTTCAAGCTGACATTTCTCAAGCGGTAGCAGATGCTGTGAAGAACTTGACTCCCGAAAATTCTACTGGAAGTCATGCGAAGACTGATGAGAAGTCCGGGGAAAAGAGTAAGAAAGATGATGAATGAGAGAAGGAGGCCTCGAGTGTGGTTAAGTTAGTAAAGGTTGATGATAGGAGGAGAGGCCGATTTGGGTGCAACTACAAGTCATTCAAAGGTTGCGATCCCTCGAAGATAACTGGTTTGGGAGACGCAATCGCTACTCTCCAATGGATAACCACTATGGACAAGGTTATCCGCATTAGCGAGTGTCGTCCCAACCAAGCCGTGGGTTATGCTGCCCAATATGTTGTTGATGAAGCAATGTACTGATGGGAGTCAATTGAGCAGATGAAGAGTCCAAAAGAGACCAAAGTTATGAGGTGGGACGATTTGAAGGAATTGGTGATGAAGAGGTTTTGTGCAGATGCAGAGGTTGAAAGGGTTGAAATGATGTTCTTGAGTCTGAAGGCGGGTAAAATGACACACCACGAATACACCACTGAATTCAACTGCATGTCAAGGTTGGTGCCAGACATGGTGAACATTGAGGCCAAGCGGATCAAGTGTTACCTTAATGGACTGCGGCAGAATGTTCGCGTCTTGGTCAAGGCTATTAGACCTAGTACCTTTGATTCTGCTATAGGGCTAGCAGAAATGGTTTACGACGACTTATAGGCAGATGATGTGGTGGGGGAAGAGAAGAAGGATAAGAAATGGGTCTATCCTGTTAAACGACCTGGTACTCAGTTGTGGAACCCTAGGGACAAGAAGAAGAGTGTCTGGGAGAAGAAGTCGTGTAAGACTTATGGCAAGGCACACGGTGGCGAGTGCAGGTGGAGTAGAGGTTCAGACGTCTGTCATAAGTGTGGGAAGAGTCATGCTGGTGAGTGGAAGTTTGGTACGAACCCTTGCTACAAGTGCGGGAAGGTGGGGCATTATGCTCAAGATTGTACTGCAAAACCCGCATGTTACAAGTGCGGTAATACGGGTCTCTTTGCTAGAGAATGCACCGAGGGTGAAGCTGGAGGAAGTGGAATGAAAGATGTTGATCAAGCAAGGCCAAGGACTAGAGCCTACATGTTAACCCAAGAACAAGCTAGACAGATTCCTGATGTTGTCACAGGTACGTTTCTAGTGCATGGTATTTCTGCTTCCGTATTGTTCGATTCGGGCGCGAATAGAAGTTTTGTAGCTACGAAATTTAGTAAATTATCTAAAATGAAATGTTCCCAAGTGTCTGAAACCTTTATAGTAGAAACCGCTAGTGACATTTCGGTTAAAATAACGAAAATGGTTAAGGATTGTAAGATAGAGTTAGAGGGACATGATTTCCCTATTACCTTGTATGTTATGACCTTAGAAGGGTTCGATTTGGTTTTGGGAATTGATTGATAAGGTTAAGGTCCCTGTATAGTGGCACGGTGACGGTTTATGGTGGTAAAGAAAGTTCCGGGCTTAACGTCATTTTAATGATAAAAGCTGAAAGACAAGGGTGTGGTGCCTACCAGGCGTATGTTGTCAATGCTACGGCCGAGACAAAAGAAATGAAAGATGATCCTATCTTTTGCAACTACCCATAAGTATTCCCAGAGGATCTTCAAGGGTTGCCACCGGAGCGAGAGATAGAATTCCAGATAGATTTAATACCGGGAGCCCAACCCGTCGCGAAAGCCCCTTACCATCTAGCGCCGTCCGAGATGAAAGAACTAACGTCCGACTTGCAAGAACTCCTCGACAAGGGTTTTATTAGGCCAAGTGTTCCCCCGTGAGGCGCACCGGTGTTGTTCGTTAAGAAGAAGGATGGAAGTATGAGAATGTGCATGGATTATCGTGAGCTGAACAAGCTTACGGTGAAGAATAGATATCCTTTGCCAAGGATTGATGATCTATTTGACCAACTGCAAGGTTCAAGTTGGTTCTCACGAATAGATCTCAGATCAGGCTATCATCAATTGAAAGTGAAAGAGGCAGACATCCCTAAAACATCGTTTCGCACGCGGTATGGACACTACGAGTTCCTCGTGATGTCATTCGTTTTAACGAATGCTCCCGCATCATTTTTGGACATGATGAATAGGGTGTGTCGGCCAATTTTGGTTAAGTCAGTTATCGTCTATATCGACAATATATTGAGTTATTCAATGAGCGAGTCTGATCATGCTGAGCATCTGAGTGAGGTATTGGAAACTCTAAAGAAAGAAAAGTTGTCCGCTAAGTTTTAGAAGTGTGCGTTTTGGTTGCGGGAAGTTCAATTTCTAGGTCACGTGATTAATCCTGAAGGGATTACCGTGGACCCAGCTAAGATTGAGGCGATAACAAATTTGAAGACTCCGCATAATCCAACTAATATAGAAAGCTTTTTATGGTTAGCTAGCTACTATAGGAGATTCATCGAAGGTTTCTCCAAGATAGTTGCACCGTTGACCGGTATGACCCGAAAGTCGGTAGTATTCAGTTTGGGTAAGTTTCAAGAAGAAGTTTGGGTAACTTAAGAGAAGACTCACGCAAGCTACAACCCTTGCTTTACCCGATGGTGACGAGGATTTGGTTGTTTGTACTAATGCTTCGTATCTTGGGTTAGGTTGCGTGTTGATGCAACGAGGAAAAGTGATAGCTTATGCGTCTAGACAATTTAAAGTCCATGAGAGTACTTATCCAACGCATGATTTAGAGCTAGCAGCGTTAGTGCATGCCCTCAAGATTTGGAGGCATTATCTGTATGGTATTAAGTGTACCATTTACACGGATCATAAAAGTTTAAAGTACTTCTTCAAGCAAAAGTAATTGAACATGAGGCAGAGAAGATGGTTAGAGTTGATAAAGGATTATGACTGTGACATTAAGTACTATCATGGTAAATCTAATGTGGTCACCGACGCGCTAAGTCGTAAGAATGAAGAAGCCATTGCAAGAGTGAAGTCATACTAGTTGATTATGAATTCAAGTCTTTTTGAAGAAATCATCAAAGTGCAGTCAGAGGTTCTAGAAGACGAAGAGCTAGTAAAGAAAGAAAAGATTTTTGGTCAGCAAGACGAGTTGATGAAAAACACTCATGGTGTTAAGACTAGGTTGTTGGTACATGATGTCAGTAGTTCAGTATCTAGTGCCTGTAATCGTGTTAGTTGGTTTTGTTTTTGCGTTTTAGTTAAGTTGTCTCACAAGTTCGCCTGAAATAAGCGAACTTGTGGAAAAGCGAAGTTATTGACAACTTCGCCTAGAAAGTTACGCGAAGTTGTCGATAACTATATATGTTTGGCTACGACTTGTGTTTGAAAAGGTTTTCAGAACGTGTAATTGTGATTTGCATATCACGTGTTAAAGGAGTTGCAATACACGTGTCTTTTGAGTATTGTAACGTGTATTTATGCTTGGGTTTAACGTACATCGAATCCTACGCTCGTATCGTCTTACGTAGGGATTCCGCACCTACTTAGTACGAGATACTTCCGTGTAGATCCGGCCAAGAACCTACAATTGGTATCAGAGCTTTTGCTCGTGATTGTGTGGTTCAGGATTATCACACGAGTGTAGAAATCATTCCGTTCGACTATTCGCGGGACGAGTTTACGTTGAAATACTGAGTTTTTGTGTCCCACTCATCTACCACTATCAAATATAACCCATTACACCTTCGCATACCTCGCAATACGTCAAATTAAAACCTGCAAAATCCTTGTGTTCATCAGGCGAAGTTGCCGTCACTGTTTGTAGGGTTTAGACGAAGATATAAGTTTAAGCGAAGTTATCATTAACTTTGCTTGTCTCACAAGTTCGCTTAAATTAAGCGAAGTTGTCAAGAAGCGAAGTTAAACATCAAGCGAAGTTAAGGTTTAGCGAAGTTGTGTATCAGCGAAGTTAAGCTTAAGCGAACTTAAGCATAACTTCGCCTCTGGGCACTGTTCAAAATAATAAAAAATTATTTTATACTTTCCTCGTGTTTTGAGTTGTGTTTCTTTCAACGATGACTTCGATAAACATCACGGAACTAGTGAAAATGGAAGTTGTAGCCGGTTTAGCAACTAAGGCTCCGAAAATGCTTAAGGGTACCGATTTCGTTGCTTGGAAAGATCGATTTGAACAGTATGTTAAATATCAAGATGCTAAGATGTGGGTGTGCATACAAGATGGATACATTCCACCAACGGCCTTGTATGAGGGTCGTGATCAAATAAAGAAGTATAGTAAGATGGATGAGGAGGAAAGGAAAATGTATGAGGCAGAGAGTAAAGCTCATGCGGCTATCACCATGGCTCTTCCACAAGAGATTCTTCACACCTTCAGGAAATACAAAACCGCTAGAGAGCTATGGGAAGCGCTAGAAAATCGATATGAAGGGAATGTGGGGATACGTGCATCCAAAATTATTCTACTAAAAACCCAATTCTCGGTGTTCAAATATTTGAAAAATGAATCACTTGATGATATCATCACAAGATATAATCACCTGATGACCGAACTCTGCAATTACTCCATTGTATACAAAGAAGAGGAGATAGTAGAGAAACTTCTTGATGCTCTTCCACCGAAATGGGAAATGTACATGGTTTTGATGAGAGAAGATAAAGAGTTTTCCGATATTGATTTGGAAACAGCAGTCAATAAATTACGAACTTTTGAACTAAACATGGTTCGGAAAGAGACACCAACTGATCAGGTTCAGGATCCGGGAATGTACGGTGCAAAAGTTAGTTCAAATTCAAGTTCAAGGTCAGAATCATCTGCTTACTACTCAAAGGGAGACTCAAGCTCAAACTCAACTCATGATGGTCATGTGACTCTCAACATGGACGGTGATGTATGTTTTGTAGCTGGAGGAAGTAATCTTCAAAACCTCAAGCCACAGCTGGTAGTTTTTCCTCAAATGTTCCGACCAACAACTACTCACAGATGCCCATAGAGTGTTAAATCAGCGGAACAGCAGTTTGCTCTCTATGCATCCTTCATTGCATCTTACGAAAACTACATCAAAGGTAAAATAGTCGACCCTGCAACTTTAGATGAAGACTATGATCAGATCGATGCTGATGATCTAGAAGAGATGGACCTGCAATGGCAGATGGCTATGATAGTGAGAAGGGTTAAGAGATTCATGAAGAAAACAGGCAGAAAGTTCGTTGGAGAAAGACCAGGGTTTGACAAATCAAAGGTTAGATGCTACAACTGTCAACAAAATGGTCACTTTGCCAAGGAATGTACAAATGAGAGAGTAGAACGTAGTCAGGTAAGGCCTGCACAACAAAATGGGGGAGATAGTGAGAATAGGGCTATGGTATCTAGACACAATAGTGGGTATAACTGGAATCTACAGGTTGAGGAAGTCTTCGAACAGGCAAATTTGGTGAACATCAAAACTGCAGGAAGTGAGAAAGTGACGGGAGAAAATCAAGCTTACATGGCATAAGTGAACGATCAGCTCTCTGAGGTAAGTTCTGAACTTCATTGTATGCAATGTGAAAATCTGTCTGAACAATTGAAAACAGTAACTGATCAGTTTGTTAGTTTGGACGCTCAATTTAAAACGTTAAAAGAAGATCATCATTACACTAAAACTAGAGAAAACGGTTACTCGGTAAAAATAAAAGCTAGTGAAAAAGATATCAGAAGTCTTAAAGCCAGTCTAGCTGAAAAGATACAAGTAATTGATCTTAGTTATGAAGTGTTAGAGGAAAAAACCAAACTAATTGCTGACAGGGATAAACAAATAGCTGATTACCAGGTAAAAGTGGTGGAATTAAACAGAAAAATTGAACAATTTAGAAATTCCTCAGCAATGCTTGATCACATCCTAAGTGTTCAACGTTCCCCAGTTAACAAAGGGGGAATTGGATTTTCTGAGGTTCCACCACCATATAACCATAACTATACGTATGATTCTAGTAATCAGAAATCTGTTGATGTTGAAATTAGTCAGACAGTTCCTGTCAAAGTTTCGATTAAAGAACCTGAAGTTAGTAAAAGCGAAACATGTAAGCCTGTTTCAAATGTTAAGATTTCTGTTCCTAGTTCTGTCTCATCAAATTCGGACAAGACATCAGAATCTAGTGAGATAAAAGAAGAGGTAGTGTTACTAAAACGTGGGGAGGAATATAAGCCAACTGAAAAGAACTCTACCCTAAACCCGTTTGTCCCACCATATGTTAGACAAACGAATAGTAATGCAACCTCAACATCTGAAACAACTGTTGAGACGAAAGTTGAACACAGGAGCTGTTTCAGATGCAATCAAATAGGACACCTGATTGCTGATTGTCCTCTAAATCAGAGATTCAGAGGTATAAGGCCTCCGAAAACTGAGAATAAAACTAACAGTAATTACTATAATGGTAAGAATGCTAACACTCCAAAATTCAGACATTGGACTAATCCAAGAGTTCAAAGAAATCGATCTCAGTTTTTCCCAGTTAACAACCAAACCAACAATTATAACTCAGTTAATCCAATAAGGTTTGGATGGCCTCATAGTCAATTCTCAAGAAGGTATCCTTTCAGAACTTACAGAAATCACTCTCAAACTAACTTTGGGCAGTCAAAGTACGGGATGCCGTTTAACAGATTTAATCGACCCAAGACCAGTAGGTCTTGGGTCCCCAGATTTTAATCTTTTCGTTAACTGTGCAGGAACAGTTGAACAGGACTGTAAACAATCGTTGGGTTGTGGATAGTGGTTGTTCCCGGCACATGACTGGTAACAAGAATTTGTTACACGAATGGAAACCTGTTCAAGGAGGTAAGGTAAGTTTTGCTGGAGAGAGTGGTGGTAGAATTACTGGTATTGGAACTGTGACAAATGGTAAAATGAAGTTAGAGAAGGTGAATTTTGTTAAGGAGTTAAAGCATAATTTGTTGAGCGTGACTCAGATTTGTGACAAAGAGTACATAGTGCACTTTACTAAAAATGAAGCAATTGTTCTGTATCCTGGTTTCAAGATACCAGAGGCATGGGTGGTGATGAAAGCTCCAAGAGAAAAGAACACATATGTAATGGATATGAGGTCAACTGAGATGGCAACAGAAGAGTCATGTCTTCTGTCAAAGGCAACTGAATCTGAGTCCGAGTTATGGCATCGGAGAATGGGGCATATACATATTCGAAAAATGAATTATATTGTCAAGAATGGGCTAGTGCTTGGTGTTCCCCTGAAGAATTTCAACTTTGAAGATCATTGCTTATCATGCAAGAAGGGAAAACAACACAAGAAACCTCATCACTCCAAGAAAGTTAACTCAATTGTCAGTACGCTAGACCTACTTCACATGGATCTCTTCGGTCCCGTGAATGTAAAGAGTCTAGGTGGAACGACATATTGCTTGGTAGTAACCGATGATTATTCTCGATACTCTTGGGTGTATTTTCTGAAGGCAAAGGATGAGACGGTTCAGTTGGTAATTAACTTGATTACCAAGGTTGAAAACATTGTTGGGAGAAAGGTCAAGTACATCAGAAGTGATAATGGAACGGAGTTCAAGAACTACCAGTTGGAGATGTTCTGTTTACAGAAAGGGATAGACCATCAATACAGCGCCCCGTATAATCCGCAACAAAATGGGGTGGCTGAAAGGAAAAACAGGACGCTAATTGAAGGAGCCAGAACCATGCTGGCTGATGTTTAACTTCCCGTGGTGTTTTGGGATGAAGCAGTTGCCACAGCCTGTTATATCCTTAATCGTGTTTTAACTGTTAAAAGGCTAAATAAAACTTGTTATGAACTTATGCATGGTCGAAAGCCAAACTTGAATGGTCTCGAACCGTTCAGGTCCCCATGTACGATATTAAAGACAAACTCAAAATTTGGTGAGAAAGCCGACGAATGTATTTTAGTCGGATATGTTGTTAGGACACCCAACAGAAGAGTCTTTAATATATCGAACAGCAGGGTTGAAGTGGTATGTAACACTGACATCACGAGTTACAAACCACCAAAGCCTAGCATGGGACCCGCTGAGGCTTTTGACTATGATAGACTTTTCAAACTTTTTAATGTGCCTTACTTGGATTGTGCAGAAGTTGATGAGAACATTGCTTCACAGATCATGTATGACGAGGAGGAAAATATTGTGCAACGTCCACGATACGATGAAAGTCAACCTTCCACGACAAGTGCCATTAATGCTCCTGCCGCCTCTACTGAAGAAGAATTTTACAACCCTTTTCACTCTCAACATCAATCACCCATTGAAGAACTCTCTTCGAATTTGGAAAATAATCTGGAAGTCAGTCCGGTTCAGACTACTGCTATTCACAAAAATCACCCATTGGAGAACGTGATAGGTGATCTGTCTGAAGGTGTTCAAACTAGAAGAAGTTTGAATGAGCACACCTGTGTTTACGCAAGCATTAAAGACACAGGTATCATAAATGAATGCATTTACACCTGCTTCATTTAGCCAGATTGAACCAAAGAATTATCAAATGGCTCTAAAGGACAGCTCGTGGGTCGAAGCCATGTAAGAAGAGTTAGCCCAGTTCGAGAAGATGGAAGTATGGAAATTGGTTGCAAAACCGAAGAATGTGCATGCAATTGGCACCAAATGGGTTTTCAAATGTAAGAGAGATGAGAAAGGGATAATCATAAGGAATAAGGCAAGGCTGGTCGTAAAAGGGTTTAATCAGCAAGAAGGGATCGACTATAATGAAGTGTTTGCTCATGTGGCTAGATTGGAAGCGATTCAAATATTTTTGGCATTTGCTGCACACAATGAGATGAAGGTGTTCTAGTTAGACGTGAAAAGTGCTTTTCTGAATGGTAAAGTCGATGAGGTAGTATACGTTGAACAGCCTCTGGGTTTTCCTGACCCTGACTTTCCTGATCATGTGTACAAGGTGAGTAAAGCGCTATATGGACTACATCAGGCCCCTCGTGCCTGGTACGCAACCTTATCTGATTATTTACTTGAGAATGGGTTTGAAAGAGGAAAGATCGATAGCACACTATTTGTCAAGAGAAAGGGGGAGATTTTCTTCTAGTTCAAGTCTACGTGGACGACATCATCTTTGCTGCATCAAAAGTCTCCATGTGTCAGGATTTTGAAGGAGTCATGAAAAAGAGGTTTGAAATGAGTGCAATGGGTGAATTAACTTTCTTTTTAGGATTGCAAGTCGATCAGAAGAAAGATGGGATGTTCATCCATCAAACTAAATATGTCCAAGATGTTCTTAAACGCTTCAAGATGGAGGACAGCACTCCATTTGATACTCCAGTTTGTGTCAACCACAAACTGGGTGCTGATTCAGACAGTGATGCAGACGTCGACCCCACCCAATATCGAGCAATCATAGGTTCTTTAATGTATTTAACTGCATCTAGACCTGATATTATGTTTGCAGTTTGTCTCTGTGCTCGATTTCAGTGTAGCCCAAAGGAATCTCACATGAAGGGAGTCAAGAGAATACTGCGGTATCTCAAAGGCAAGCCTAAGCTGGGATTGTGGTACACGAAAGGGGGAGACTTGGATTTGGTCGCTTACACAGATTCTGACTATGGAGGTTGCAATCAGAACAGGAAGTCTACAACTGGTGGATGTCAGTTTCTGGGAGGAAGATTGGTGTCATGGCAGTGCAAGAAGCAGACCTCTGTAGCCATTTCTTCCTGTGAAGCAGAGTACATGGCAGCATCAAACTGCTGCTCCCAGGTTCTTTGGATACAACAGCAATTGCGCGATTACGGTCTGAATTTCACTCAAACTCCTATTTGCATTGATAACACTGCTGCAATCTCAGTAACTAACAATCCCGTAAAGCACAGAAAAACTAAACACATTGACATTCGTCATCATTTTATACGGGGTGCTGAGAAGAAATTAATTGTTCTCGAAAAGGTTGATTCGTTAGATAATTTCGCCGATCTTTTTACTAAAGCGTTTGACAGAACTCGTTTTCAAAATCTTGTTGAGCTTAATGGGATGATCAATTCCGAGTAACCGTGTTTCTCGTTTTGAAAAAAAAAAAAAAAAAAAAAAAACAATCACTATCGCTTAGAATTATGTCGGTTGCTTCAGTTTGAAGGACACATCTTCAAATATGTCTGGTCCTTACTTCTACTAGTAGATTATGAGGATAGCCATTGACCAGATGACTGAAAGTGACCGGGGCGGTTTATCATGGGTTTTTGTTCTTTCGCTGAAAAATAGTCGTTCATACTTAGTTAGAAGGACACATACTTGTATGTGGTCGGTCCAGTTGATCCATTGGATCTTCAGGATAGCCGTTTACCTGAAGACTTTGACTTGATCGGGGCGATAGAATCCAAAATTTTTTTTTGGGAGATGATATAATTTTTCAAGTCTATAACTTCGTTAGAAGCTTCATACAGTGTTTAAAAGAAAATTGATCCAACCTTGGAAAGTGATACAGAAACTATTTCTGTGTGCTTAACTAGTGAAGTTATTAGGCCTAAAAGACTCTAGAACAGTCATTGTATGTTATGGTAGCTTTTTATGGTGCATAAAAGTTAAAGTGATACTAACTAAATCTTCTCGATTTAAAGGGAAGACTCATTAAGAGTTGTGTATGTCTCCATATACATCTTTCCGAATGATAGGCAGAAAAGCGATTACCCAGTCATACACGAGCCCGTGAGTGTTCTGATTCCCAAGAAGATAGTGTGTCAAGTACCTGCAGTGATCTAGATTCGGGACTTGCAGTAGTCTACTGTTTGAAGCTATGTAAATCTTTATTATTTAAAAAAAATGATGATTTTAAGCCTTCTGAAGCCTATTATGATAAACTTATCAATCAAGAGGCAAGAAAGAAAACGGGAAAAAGACTCTAAAGATCAAGATGTACTTACTGTTTAATCAGACACTACGGGTCGAGGTCAACTCGGGGTGACTCGGGGAAAGTCAAATAAGCTTTGAGAATAGATGGGAGGCATCACAATCTCTGATGTGTTGTCCGTTTAAATTTTGAGCTTAATTGAACCTAATCCGTATCACAGATGCGATGAAAACCATACTAAGTCGTATACCTGCTTACAACCTGTTTCTTTATGTCGTAATACCGCTGAACATGGATCTATGTGACAGTCACTTAACTAGCATGATTCCTGTTCGAATCTTTTCTAAAACCTTCTGGTCCCTGTCAAGACTGAAATTTGATCCCGTGTACTTTATTTCTAAAAATTTACTTTACATATGTCATTTTATGGTTTAAAACTTGGTTACTTGGTCTTTGATCGTAACATTTAAATCTTTAAAGGAAGTTTTAAAAGACAATTGCATAATGTTCTAACGTATAAGGGCCTGTTTTGTAAGTTTAATACTAAGCGAAGTTGTGCTTGCGCGAAGTTGTTAAGAGGCGAAGTTAAGAGTAAGCGAAGTTAACCTTAACTTCGCCTGATTGAACACGGTAAAGTTTTTGATGCTTTAAAACAGTTCTTAGCATCTCAGGGGGAGACGAGCTGCAAGGGCGATGAGTTGAGGACGAAGAAGAGAAATGATCGAGACGATGATCCCAATGCATCGAAAGGTGCAGGTGGTGAGTTGCCAAGAACTGAACAAGCTCTTGGGACTTCCACATCTCAGGGGGAGTCAACGGGTGCAACTGGTGGATCAGGGGGTGATGATGTGGTGGTAGTGGATGATGTGGAAAGTTTGGAAGATGATATTGTAGGTGACGACGATGTGTTACCGGTTGAAGAGATTGAGAAGATAGGAGCTGACATTGTAATTGATAGTGAGATTGAAGAGGGAGAGATTGTGGAGGAAAACGTTGAGCATGAAATTCCAGAAGTTGATAAGTCAGATATGGGTCAAGATATGGGAAGTGATGAGACTAAATGGGAAGAGTAGCCGAGATGGAAAGAAGGCTACGCTCAATGGTTCGTAAAGACAAAGAAACCGGCGGTTCTGATGTGTTGTAAAACACATTGACTTTCCGTAGCATTTTTATCATGTTTTAATTGTTTTTAGTTTAATTATTAAGTGTTATGGTTTGTTTATGATTGATTTTACAAAGTTGAATATTTATTTGTAGGTTTATAGAAGATGGTGAAAAAAGAGGCAATTTGGAAGAGTTTAGGGGTATTTTTGGTCAAAGTTTTAAAGTTTAAGCAAGGCCCGGTCCAAGCCCATAAGTTAAAAGCCTTATAATATATTATATTAAGTTAATATCAGATGTAATCAGCCATTCTTCAACCCATAATCCCGAAAATCAAAACCCTAACCCCAAGAACCCTAAGTTCCGATCGGACAAGCTGCCGCCGGCGGAAAAAAGAAGAAAAAAGGAAGAAAGCTGTGGCGGCTGAGGCTGTTGACGGCTGAGGAAGGAAGAAGGGATCTTTGTGCAGCTGCTAGGGGTTTCAAACATCCAAAATCTCAGCCATAAACCTTTAGTATACATCTCTAAACTTTGTTTATCTTTCAATAACCCTAACTTTGATTGATTGGTCTTTTTAATTGAATTGTTTTGCAATTGTTTGATTGTTAGACTTGTTATTGATTAAGTTTGGATCTTGATTGAATTTTATAATGTTTATGGTGTTTTTATTAAGTGTTTGTGGCTGTCCAAAAGTGATGAGTGACTAAACTAGTTTGTTCTACCTAGGATAGATGATTGTTGCATAGTTTTAACTTGTTTAATGGATTGTTAATGTTCAAGACTTAAATTATTTATGTAAAGTTTAACTATACCATGAATTAAATTGTGTGTGATGGCTGTGTTTTGTTTGTAATTACTTATAATCCTCTTGCATTAGTTAATTGAATCGGTTTTGATTAATTGATTGCTTGTTAAGCTCTCTACTTGGTGTTTTGGGTTTATTTGCGGGGTGTACAACCGTAGGGATAAGTGGGTAATATATCATATAAAATCAGTTAGAATACACCTTCTTTGAGACCGAGAGGTGATAAGAAGTAACATTGTTTCGTTGCTTTTACTTGTTAGAATTAAGACCGCGCGAGAGCGGGTTTTGTCTTGTCGAGTTTGAGTGTTTACGTGAAATTAGTTGATTTAATTTGGGTTGAGTTAAATTGTTCCTCTATTCTTGGTTGCGTAGTATTCGTCTCCATTAGGATAGTGTGTCGAGGAGACCGAGAGGTGAGTCGTCATTTGAACACGTTAATGATTGTTTGTCCGGTTTGTTTGTTAAAATCAACTAAAATAAGTTAGAGTTTGTTAGAGAGACTGAGAGGTAATTTGACTTTCTTAAACACGTTTTAGTTTTGTTATCTTTTATAACCGGTGTCTTGAATATTTTCAATCCGTTATCTTGTTATTTCTTTCAACATGATTCATTCCTAGGTAGACGTTTTTATTTATTGAATTTAAGTCAAAGTTTTCTTAAAGTATTTTGTTAACAGTTTTCTTTTAATAAAGTTATGTAGTTAAATAAAATCTTAAAAATCAAATAAATATTATTTTGGTAAGTCTTAATTAGAGTTTCGTAATTAAAAACGTTGTCACGTGTCTTTGCGTTCGACATCCGGACTTCCTTGATGCTATACTATTTATGATCGGTATACTTGCCGGTTTTGTGTGGTTTCTATAGGATTTTCGTTTTTATAAATTTAAAGCTTAATTGTGATTCGTTCTTTATTTATATTATACATTTTCACACATCAAGTTTTTGGCGTCGTTGCCGGGGACACGGTTTGAAGCGTTTTAAGAACGACTCGAGTCAAGATTTTCCTTGTTTACTACTTGTTTCTTTTATTTGTTTTGTTTATTAGTTTAAAATAGTTTAGATAATTATAATTTCTTTTATTTATTTTAAATAGTTGTATGCGACGTACTCGATCTCTAGGACCACCAGAAGTTGAAGGATTTCCCGAACCAGAGAGAGAGCTTCTTGAGAGACGTCGTACAAAACCGTCTTCCAGTTCATCTACATCCGTCGGTAATACATTCTTTTCTCCTACTTTATCTGAACCCATCGTTAGGGATAGGATTATGGCCGACGCACCACCAAGGAGGACAGTAGCAGACCGGGCCCGTCCGGTCGATGCTGGCGCGAGATCCAGCATTGCTCCACCAGCTATAGGAGTTCAAACGACCTGGCAGATTCCATCGAACGTTCTGAACACCATTTCCCATTCTGCTCAATTTCACGGGTTGCTTCACGAAAACCCGCATTCACATCTCACTCGCATCGCACGTATTTGCGACACGTTTCATCTTGACAACGTATCCGAAGACGCCATCAAACTCCGCATCTTTCCGTTCTCACTCGCTGATCAGGTGAGTCTGTGGCTTGAGTCCCTCCCACAGGGATCCATTTCTACTTGGGCTGCCATGCAGACCCGGTTCCTGGAAAAATACGATCCTCCGGCTAAGGCCGCTCGTTTGCGTAACCAGATTCATTCTTTTCAGATGGAGGACACTGAGAGTTTCTACGAGGCGTGGGAGAGATTCAAAAACCTACTTGCTTTATGTCCAAACCACGGCTTGCAGGACTGGGCGGTTGTTGAAAAGTTCTATAACGGAGTGACGTACGCGACTCAGAACATGCTTGACACTGCTGCAGGAGGCAACTTATTGATGACAAAGGATACCGATGAGTGTATTGCCCTATTTAACGGTTTAGCCATGAGTGGATACCAGCGACCACCTTCTAAGAGCACCAAAACCGTCGACGCTTTATCACGCGGTATGCATTCAGTCCACACAAACACCGCCCTCGCGGCACAGTTTGAGGCGTTAGCGAAGATGGTGAAGGACCTGCAGGTGAAGAGTAAATTGTGCGAGATCTGTAGAGGAGGGCATGATACTGTTCAATGCCCTGTAGGTTTCCAGGAGGAGGCAGTCAACTATGTTAACAATCCGAACCGAAACCCAAATTCTTTTAATTCTTATAATTCGGGTTGGAGAGGTAACCAAAATCCTAACTGGAGGAACGGAAATCATTCCGGCTTCCATCCGCGTCAGAGTCTATTCCAGGGTTACGGTGAAGGAGTGAGTGGTGGGGAGAAGAAGCCCACGCTCGAGGAGATGATGGCACAGCAGACTCAGATGCTGTCGCAGCTTATGACTCGAGAGGATTCCCGTCACAAAGAGACTCAAGAGAAATTTCGGGAACACGAGTCATTCATGAGAAATCAGGGGGCGTCAATTCAAAATCTTGAGAGGCAGATGGGAGAGATAGCGAATCGTCTGAATAAGAGGCCGCCAGGTACACTTCCGAGTAACACTGAGCAGAACCCGAAGGCCTTCGCGAAGGCGGTGACGACGAGGAGCGGTGCAGGGGCATGTAGTAAGCCAGTGAATCAGAGACCTGCGGTAGATGTAGAGGAGCAGGTAGACGAGGAGATTCAGATGGAGTCTTCACCGGCCGAGGTGCATAAGAGGCGAAGCCCAGGAAGTACAGCACAGGCCGAATACCAACCATTACCCAGAACACCACCGAGAGTCTACAAACCTAGACTCCCATTTCCCGGGAGAGTCCGCAAGGATAGAGACGAGGAGCAGAACACTAAATTTCTTGATCTTCTGAAGCAACTTCATCTTAATATTCCTTTCCTTGAGGCACTTACACAAATGCCTAAATATGCAAAGTTACATAAGGATATTCTTTCTAATAAGGAGAAGTTAGCTGAGGTCTCTTCCATCCCGCTGAGTGCTGGTTGCTCTACAGTTTTGCAGAGAAAGTTACTGGAAAAGATGTCCGATCCTGGGGGTTTCACGATTCCCTGCATCTTGAGTGATAATACGGTTGTTCATGCACTGGCAGATCTTGGTGCCAGTATTAATCTCATGCCGTATTCCGTGTATCGCAAGTTGGGACTAGGCGAACCGAGACCTACCCGTATGAGTATCCAACTTGCTGATCGTTCTGTGAAATACCCCCGAGGGGTGGTCGAGAACATGCTAGTTCGTGTCGACAAGTTCATCTTCCCGGTGGACTTTGTCATCCTGGACATGAACGATGATGATAGTGTCCCACTTATCTTAGGCCGACCATTCCTTGCCACTGCACAAGCATTGATCGATGTCTGCGAGGGTAAGTTGATTCTAAGAGTTGGGGATGAGAACGTCACCTTTGACGTTCAACAGTCACTGAAACACCCCAAGTCTGCTGATGACTCCATATACTTCATTGATACCATCATGGAGCATGTCGGGGGTTTCTCAGCGAAATTTGTGGAGGATCTGCCTCCGACACCCAGATTCTCGATAGGGAGATTCCGGAGATTGAAATGGTTGCCGTCCAACCAGTCCTTAGATGACGACACCGAGTCGCATACCCCTGAATCTGGCGTGTCTGCCGAGATCGTACGAGACGATCCGATGGACCGACCTTCGGTCGAGAGCCCTCCTTCCTCCTTAGAGCTTAGGGATCTGCCTGCACATCTTGAGTACGCATTTTTAGATGAAGAGAGGAAGCTTCCAGTTATCATTGCATCTGCTTTGACCGAGGTCAAGAAGAAGAAATTGTTGAGGGTGCTACGAGAGCACAAAGAGGCGATTGCATGGAAGATTATCTACATCAAGGGTATCAACCCTTCATTTTGCACTCATAAAATCCTCATGGAGGAAAATTTCAAAACTGTCGTCCAGCCGCAACGGCGGCATAATCCGAAAATGCAAGAAGTCGTAAAGAAGGGGATCATTAAACTCCTTGATGCGGGGATCATTTTCCACATTTCTGATAGTGCTTGGGTGAGTCCAGTCCAAGTGGTTCCTAAAAAGGGTGGCATGACTGTCGTCACCAACGAGCGGAACGAGCTTATTCCCACGAGGACTGTGACGGGTTGGCGAGTCTGCATCGACTATCGCAGACTGAATGATGCCACAAGGAAAGACCACTTTCCTCTACCCTTCATTGATCAAATGTTGGAGCGTTTAGCGGGTCAGTAGTACTACTGCTTCTTGGATGGTTTCTCCGGGTATTTCCAGATTCCCATTGCTCCCGATGACTAGGAGAAAACCACTTTCACCTGCCCTTACGGTACGTTTGCTTACAAACGTATGCCGTTCGGACTTTGTAACGCTACGGCCACATTCCAGAGGTGTATGGTGGCCATTTTCCATGATATGATCGAGGACTCCATGGAGATGTTCATGGACGATTTTTCCGTATTTGGGAGTTCCTTCGATCATTGTTTATCTAATCTGGAGACGATGATATCCCGTTGCGTTGATACCAACCTAGTCCTTAACTAGGAGAAGTGTCATTTTATGGTTCGTGAGGGCATTGTTTTGGGACATCGGATCTCGAGTGCGGAGATAGAGGTTGACAAAGCGAAGGTCGAGACCATTTCTAATATTCCCCCACCCACCTCTGTGAGATCCATTCGTAGTTTTCTAGGTCATGCTGGGTTCTACCGCCGGTTCATTAAAGATTTCTCTAAAATCGCGAGACCCATGACCAAACTTTTGGAGAAGGATGCCCCATTTGTTTTTTCCGAGCAGTGTATCGAGGCGTTTGATCTTCTAAAAGACAAACTAGTTAACGCCCCGATCATGGTTGCTCCCGACTGGTCGTCACCATTCGAGTTGATGTGTGACGCGAGCGACTTCGCAGTCGGAGCGGTTCTTGGACAACGGAAGGATAAACAGTTCCATCCGATCTATTATGCGAGCCGGACCTTAAATGGCGCACAGGAAAGCTATACCACCACTGAAAAAGAGCTTTTAGCTGTGGTGTTCGCTTTCGACAAATTTAGGTCCTATCTGGTTTTGTCCAAAACGATTGTTTATACGGATCATGCTGCTATTCGTTATCTCTTCAGCAAGCAGGATGTCAAACCTCGTCTTATCCGTTGGATCCTGTTGCTTCAAGAGTTTGATATTGAGATCCGTGATAAAAAGGGGCCGAGAATGTTGCGGCCGATCATCTTTCACGACTAGAAGGTGCTGAGTTAGGAGATTCGGGGGGCAGGATCAACGACCGTTTTCCGACGGAAAGTCTCATGTTCCTTAAGACACAGGAGGAAGGTTTTCCATGGTTCGCTGACTTCGCAAACTATCTTGCTGATGGATACCTCCCGAAGATGTCTTACCAGCAAAAGAAGAAATTCTTTGCTGATGTTAAGTTCTACCTATGGGACGACCCGTATCTTTTCCGTGTTGGTGCTGATCAGTTAATTAGGAGATGTGTAGATGAAAAGGAGGGATGGCAGATTTTGAGCCATTGTCATGTGGGACCGACAGGAGGTCACCACGGTGCGAGTTCGACAGCGAAGAAGGTATTTGATTCTGGATTCTATTAGCCTTCTATTTTCAAAGACGCACATGAGTTTGTTAAAAGTTGTGACCGATGTCAACGTGTTGGTAATATCTCATCCCGGAATGAGATGCCCCAAAATGCGATTCAGGTATGCAAGGTTTTTGACATCTGGGGTATCGATTTTATGGGCACGTTCCCGTCGTCTAGAGGAAACAAGTACATTCTTGTGGCTATTGATTACGTTTCCAAGTGGGTTGAGGCCAAAGCATTGTCCACTAACGACGCCCGAGTTGTAGTGAGATTTTTAAAAGGTTTGTTTTCTCGTTTTGGAGTCCCGAAGGCCTTGATCAGTGATCGAGGTACTCACTTCTGCAATGCGCAGATGGAGAAGGCGTTGCAGCGCTATGGGGTCACCCACCGGCTTGCGACCGCCTACCACCCACAGACCAGTGGGCAAGTGAAAGTGAGTAATCGTGGAATAAAACGTATTCTTGAGAAAACAGTTGGTTCGAATCGTCGGGATTGGTCCGACAAATTAGATGACGCTCTATGGGCCTTCCGTACAGCTTACAAGACTCCGACTGGTTCCACACCATTTCGAATGATCTATGGGAAGGCATGTCATCTTCCAGTTGAGTTAGAGCACCGTGCTTCATGGGCCCTTCAGAGGGTTAATCTTGATTTATCTGTCGCTGAGAATACACGTTTCCATCAGTTGCACGAGTTGGAGGAGCTCCGGGATCACGCGTATGCGCAGTCGTTTAGGTATAAGGAGCGGACGAAAGAACTGCATGACAGGAAGCTAAAGGGTAATAAGCAGTTCAAGTGTGGGGATAAAGTTTTATTGTATAATTCCCGGTTGAGGTTATTCCCGGGAAAGTTGAAATCCCGATGGTCGGGGCCGTTCACGGTCACTGAGGTTTTCCCGTATGGCACGATTGAAATACAACATCGAAGCGGGAAGTTTAAGGTGAACGGCCATAGACTGAAGCACTACATTGGAGAGCCCAATACTGATCAGACAGTCAAGGTGTTCTACCTTGACTCATTCACCGAGGGTTAGGCGTGATGGATGCATCACTCGGGAGATAGCCCGAGTTGTAGAGTTTGTATTACGATTCTCTTTATTATTTTTATTTATATTTATAAATACAAAAAAAAATAAATAAATAAATACTAAAAAAAATTCAAAAAAAAAATAAAAAATAAAATAAAATAAAATAAAAATTCAAAAACACAAAAATATGTTTATTTCTTATGTTTCTGTTTTCTGTTTGTACGCCGCTACATGCGAGCGAGTTTGAGTTGTTACAGGTATTATTATGCGCATGGTAGCTCTAATGGCGTTTTGGAACCGGTTCACCCGAGGTTGCGGCCGCGAATGAAATGCTATACGGTCGTTCGTTTCGAATCATACACAGCTAATGAAGAATCTGCATCTATACCAGGGGAGTAACCCGTTCACTATATTAATTTCTGTTCTTTCAAGTTTTAATTTTAGGCTTTAAGTTTTAATTTTATATTTCAGTTTTTATTTTATTTTATATCTTTTCCTTGTTCTCATCGAGGACGATTTCGTTCTAAGTGTGGGGAAGGGAATTTATTTTACTTAGTTGTAGAAAAAAAAATAAAAAAAATAATAAATAAAAAATTAAAAAGATTTTAAAAATAAAAAATTTTTCACTCATTTTTCGTTTTCGTACATTGTTCAAGTTTGTTTATGTTGAAAAAAAAAATAATAAAAAATAAAAAAAGAAAAAAAAAAGAAAAAATGTCCCTTGTTTTAGTTTCTTTTGCGTTAAAAGTCGGAGATGATGATTTGATTCGGAAATCGGTTTTTCAAACTACTAATAATATGAGATAAATTAAAGAAAACGCACTTAACTTGGGATGTGTCGGTAGGCTCAGCCTTGAAAATGAAAGGGCAAATTAGATAAAACGGTTAAACGGAAATCTTTTGTGGGTAAAGCGTTTTGTCCTTGGAAAATAAGCAATGAAAGGTCGGGCCATACTCAAGCCTCAAATTTTGGTATGAAAAATTTGAAATATCATGAGTTTTAAAAATCTGAATACGTTATCATATGATGCTTGGGTAGGTTTAACGTTAGAGTATGCCGTGTAGCCTGTGATATAAATCTTAAAATGATAGTTTAGTGTTTTACACCTCATCGGCGTTTGGTTTTATAACCTTAAATCCTGTATTGATGGGATGCTTCGGGTCCGGAGACCATAGGTCTGTATGCAATATATTTAGCTGGGTATTCACAATTCCTAAGTGGGGTTGTGTATATTTAAAATAAAGCCAAAGAGCAAACCTTTATAAGTCTATAAACATGATCACAACAGTACGAAAGTACAAATACACTACATACTTGATCATCCACGCTGTTAGTTATGTGGGGTCCCCTTGCTCGCGTCTCATTACCATTAAGAAACGGACCACAAGGGACACGCCACATGTAAGCCCTACAGATAAAATTTTTTGCATACTCACCTATGGTTATGGATTTGGGGTATTGCTTGATAACGGGGGTATGTCATGTTGTGGGGAGCACTGGCTATGATTAATTGAACCTTAATCATATCTGATGGCTGCTTGGTAGACTTTGATGCTTAAGCTTAGGTGGATAAACAATACCCTTGATCGTCTTAACTATTCATAAATGTGGAGCAACAAAGTTTTAATTCTGCTAACTTTGAGGTTTAAGTCAAGTTGGGGTGGTCTGGTCCGGTAAAAGTAGAAAATAAGCGGGTCTTAATTGTGTAAACCACTGAGTAATATTGTCGGATCATATTTGTCTCAGTAAAGATTAAGGCATGGGTTTAGGTGGACAGCAATATCGATGATCGCGGTTTTTGCGTTTTTCTGAGCTTTAAAATCTAACCTATATGTTTGATTTAACTTTGATTTTCCGATTCTGATCCAACTGCATTAGACTTTTTCAGGGACGAAAAAGGTTTAAGTGTGGGGATGTTTGATGTGTTGTAAAACACATTGACTTTCCGTAGCATTTATATCATGTTTTAATTGTTTTTAGTTTAATTATTAAGTGTTATGGTTTATTTATGATTGATTTTACAAAGTTGAATATTTATTTGTAGGTTTATAGAAGATGGTGAAAAAAGAGGCAATTTGGAAGAGTTTAGGGGTCTTTTTGGTCAAAGTTTTAAAGTTTAAGCAAGGCCCGGTCCAAGCCCATAAGTTAAAAGCCTTATAATATATTATATTAAGTTAATATCAGATGTAATCAGCCATTCTTCATCCCATAATCCCGAAAATCAAAACCCTAACCCCAAGAACCCTAAGTTCCGATCGGACAAGCTGCCGCCGGCGGAAAAAAGAAGAAAACAGGAAGAAAGCTGTGGCGGCTGAGGCTGTTGACGGCTGAGGAAAGAAGAAGGGATCTTTGTGCAGCTGCTAGGGGTTTCAAACATCCAAAATCTCAGCCATAAACCTTTAGTATACATCTCTAAACTTTGTTTATCTTTCAATAACCCTAACTTTGATTGATTTGGTCTTTTTAATTGAATTGTTTTGCAATTGTTTGATTGTTAGACTTGTTATTGATTAAGTTTGGATCTTGATTGAATTTTATAATGTTTACGATGATGTTTATGGTGTTTTTATTAAGTGTTTGTGGCTGTCCAAAAGTGATGAGTGGCTAAACTAGTTTGTTCTACCTAGGATAGATGATTGTTGCATAGTTTTAACTTGTTTAATGGATTGTTAATGTTCAAGACTTAAATTATTGATGTAAAGTTTAACTAAACCATGAATTATATTGTGTGTGATGGCTGTGTTTTGTTTGTAATTACTTATAATCCTCTTGCATTAGTTAATTGAATCGGTTTTGATTAATTGATTGCTTGTTAAGCTCTCTACTTGGTGTTTTGGGTTTATTTGCGGGGTGTACAACCGTAGGGATAAGTGGGTAATATATCATATAAAATCAGTTAGAATACACCTTCTTTGAGACCGAGAGGTGATAAGAAGTAACATTGTCTCGTTGCTTTTACTTGTTAGAATTAAGACCGCGCGAGAGCGGGTTTTCTCTTGTCGAGTTTGAGTGTTTATTTGCAATTAGTTGATTAATTTGGGTTGAGTTAAATTGTTCCTCTATTCTTGGTTGCATAGTATTCGTCTCCATTAGGATAGTGTGTCGAGGAGACCGAGATGTGAGTCGTCATTTGAACACGTTAATGATTGTTTGTCCGGTTTGTTCTTTAAAATCAACTAAAATAAGTTAGAGTTTGTTAGAGAGACTGAGAGGTAATTTGACTTTCTTAAACACGTTTTACTTGTGTTATCTTTTATAACCGGTGTCTTGAATATTTTCAATCCGTTATCTTGTTATTTCTTTCAACATGATTCATTCCTAGGTAGACGTTTTTATTCATTGAATTTAAGTCAAAGTTTTCTTAAAGTATTTTGTTAACAGTTTTCTTTTAATTAAGTTAAGTAGTTAAATAAAATCTTAAAAATCAAATAAATATTATTTTGGTAAGTCTTAATTAGAGTTTCGTAATTAAAAACGTTTTCACGTGTCTTTGCGTTCGACATCCGGACTTCCTTGATGCTATACTATTTATGATCGGTACACTTGCCGGTTTTGTGTGGTTTCTATAGGATTTTCGTTTTTATAAATTTAAAGCTAATTGTGATTCGTTCTTTAATTATATTATACATTTTCACACATCAGGTTCCCACTATGTTCAAAAAGAGTTACAACATCAAAGGGTATGCTGAATCGAAAAAGGGGATTATTTGCTGGTTGTATGATGAGCAGTTGAGGCTATTTGTGATCAAACGTTTTGACGGAGTTCAGTATTTCAAGAGGTTGTTGAGATCATTGAATACCTTGCCGGAGTGTGAGGTGAAGGATTTAGCCAAGTTGGGGTTGATAAACAGGAGTGATGATAATATGGCTAGGATTATTAGGAAGATCGTTTGGAAAGAAAGTATAAAAGATAAAAAGTTCGACTTGTTAAAACCGCAGAAAGGAAAGCTCGTTGAAGATAAAGACAGAGGTATGAGAGCTGATGGCAAACCTTGGATGATAATGAAGTATAAGCCGATCCGGTGTTTAAAAGAAGTGCCGATGAAACAA
Source organism: Bidens hawaiensis (assembly GCF_021521415.1). Taxonomy (NCBI): domain Eukaryota; kingdom Viridiplantae; phylum Streptophyta; class Magnoliopsida; order Asterales; family Asteraceae; genus Bidens; species Bidens hawaiensis. The sequence goes on along the minus strand of NW_027499052.1, from coordinate 43,204 downwards.
ATGCCCAAGGATGCCTTAAAGAATCTGAAACGGTGGTATGTCGATAGTGAAACAGCTGAAGCGGTGATGGAGGATGAAGATGAACAAGAGTTGCTGAGAGTGTATGATCCAATGCACTTGGTGAATTTGTCTCAAGCTGACTTGCAGGTGCTGAACGAGAAAAATATATTCTATATTCCTGCATGGAAAGATGAAGCCAAGAAATATCAAAGAGTAGTTTCTGTTTGTGTCAGAGAAGGCGTTCATGCTTGAAGACGAGTGACTCGAGTTTTGGGATTACAAGACACGTGATTGAAGTTAGAGATATGAAGCTACTTCCAAGGGGGAGTCTGTTGGTACATGATGTCAGTAGTTCAGTATCTAGTGTCAGTAATCGTGTTAGTTGGTTTTGTTTTTGCGTTTTATTAAGTTTTCTCACAAGTTTGCCTAATATAAGCGAACTTGTGGACAAGCGAAGTTATTGACAACTTCGCCTAGTCTGTTAGGCGAAGTTGTCGATAACTATATATGTTTGGCTACGGCTTGTGTTTGAAAAGGTTTTCAGAAGTGTAATTGTGATTTGCATATCACGTGTTAAAGGAGTTGCAATACAACGTGTCTTTTGAGTATTGTAACGTGTATTTGTGCTTGGGTTTAACGTATATCGCATCCTACGCTCGTATCGTCTTACGTAGGGATTCCGCACCTACGTAGTACGAGATACTTCCGTGTAGACCCGGCCAGGAACCTACATAGGTTTAACCGCATGTGGACTCCATGCCATGGGAGTCTTATTGGTTGAATCTTAGATGAAGCTCACAAGTCAAGATATTCAATCCATCCGGGATCCACTAAGATGTATCAAGATCTGAAGAGAGACTACTGGTGGCTAGGAATGAAGAACAATGTAGTAGAGTATGTCAGTAAGTGCTTTACTTCTTTGCAAGTCAATGCCGAACATCTGAAGCCTTACGGAAATATGCAACCTTCGGAGATACCAAAATGGAAATGGGAACACATCACCATGGATTTCATAACTAAGCTAACTCGTATAGCTAAGAATCATGATACCATTTGGGATATTGTGAACCGTTTGACCAAAAGTGCTCACTTTCTCCCCATACGAGAGGCCATCTCGTCAGAAACGTTAGTAAGTTTGTTCATTAAAGAGGTTATATCTAAGAATGGAGTACCATTATCAATCGTGTCCGATAGAGACACTCGGTTTACTTCGAGATTTTGGAAGAAGTTCCATGAAGCTATGGGAACGAGATTGAACATCAGTACGGTGTATCATCCTCAAACAGATGGACAGCCTGAAAGGACGATCCAAACCCTTGAGGATAGGCTACGTTCTTGTGTTTTAGACTTTGGAGGAAGTTGGCATGATCATCTGCATCTAGCAGAGTTCTCCTATAACAACAGCTACCATTCAAGTAATTGTATGCCACCGTTTGAGATGCTTTACGGTTGACGATGTAGAACCCCGGTATGTTGGGGAGAGATTGGTCAAAAGAGATGGGAAGTTTAGAAGTTGTGCAAGAAACTTCTTCAAAGTTCGATCAAAACAAGGAAAGAATGAAAGTTGCACAAGACCATCAGAAGTCGTATGCTAATAAGCGACGACGACCGATTGAATTTAACGTCGGTGACAATGTGATGCTCAAGGTCTCGCCTTGGAAGGGAATTATTCGTTTTAGGAAGAGGGGAAAGTTGAGTCCGAGGTACATTGGACCGTTTAAGATTATAGATCGTGTGGGTGAAGTGGCTTATAAGCAGGATTTGCCCGAAGAGTTAGAAGGAATTCATTCAACCTTCCGTGTTTCTCATCTGAGGAAATGTCTGGCATATGACACATCTCATGTGCCATTAATGGACATTGCGGTTAATGAACAGTTAAACTACATCGAGCAACCAATAGAGATAGTCGATCGCAAGGAGAAACGACTTCGTCATAAAGATATCCCTTTGGTAAAGGTGATATGGAAGTACCGTAAGGGATCGGATGCCACCTGGGAAGCTGAAGAAGAGATGCGCAAGTTTTTTCCAAATTTGTTTATGTAATAGTTAGGTTTCGGGGATAAAACCTCTTTAAGGAGGGAAGACTTGTAACATCCCGTTTTCTCGTTTTGGTTAATAAAATAAAAATATGAGTTATTATGAGTCGGGCTAGTTTTGGGTTAAATAGATATGGGTTATGGACTTGTATTTAAAAGAAAGGAAGAAAAGACCATGGGCTTGAGCCGATGACCCATAGTATATAAACCAAACATATGCATTAATCTATTCATTTCCACTAACTCCATATACCATCAAAAATATACACATAGCTCTCTCTCATCTTGCTTTCTCTCTCTAGCCGAAATCACCAAGAGAAACCGAGCATCAACTCGAGGCAATGATAGTATGAGATTGTATAGATCCAAACCCGCTAGATCTAGTCGTGAAACGACGAGCCGACACCCTAAACCATTAAAATCACGAGATCCAGATGGAATCGGGTATAAACCGATCAAAAGATGAGCTTAGGGGTCACCCTATCTCAGATCTGAGACGAAAAATGGTGAAAATGGTGGGAAATGGCTAAGATCTCGCTTTTCCGGCTAGATCCCGGTTTTCCGGCAATGGCGGCGCCGGAAAGGCAGCGCCGGAAAATATAGGTACGAGGTTAAGGTGTCAGAGAATATTTCTGACATTCTCTGACCTAACCCTAATTCGTTAGTGGAAAATTGACGAACTAACAGTAATTCGTCACGGCACGTCAAGGAAAAATAGCGAACTAGCATGTAATTTGTTAAGGAAGAATATCGAATTAGCCAAATTCGTTAAGCAATTGGTTACGAAATTCTTCAGACAGTTCGTTATGGTAAATGATGAATGAACCCTCAATCGTTTGAAGGGTCATTCGTTATAAAATGGGTCATTCATTATAAGGACCAATTCGTTATAAGGGTCAGTTCGTTTAAAGGCCAATTCACTATGGAGGTCAATGCGTTATGAAGAAACGAATTAGTCAATTCGTTACGAAAGATAGAAGTGACGAATGAACCCCAATTCGCTAAGAAATTGGATAAAGAATTAGAAGTTTAAAAGAATGACAGAACAGTCCCAGGACTAGGGAAGAATGATTTAATTACAAAATAGCCCTTGGACTTAATTAATTTATGGATGATACCTTAAAGAATTAAGAGGTTAACAATAAAATAATTTTTGGATGATACCTAATGAAAAATTTGTTAAGACAGCTTAACCCCAGCCAGGGGCTCTACCCCTTGGACCCCGCTAGAGGCTGCCGCCCCTAGAACCCCGCTGCCAGGGGCGCTGCCCCCGGAACCCTATTCGTTGAGGGTTATAATTTAACTAGAAATACGATATGGATAGTGATAGTAATTAATACGCATAGTTGCTATACAGTTAGCTGTGCACAACTAAAGAAGGGATAACTATTAACGGTGAACGTAACCGCATTCAGGTGAGTTTCTTGCCCCATTCTTTCTTATGTTTTCGGGCTTGTGTGCATACTCAATGTGATTAGTTAATACACTTACCTTAAGTGGTAAGTGTATGCCTTACATGATTCTCTATAAATGAATGCTTGACGGTGTGTGAACGATCTTTGGATAATGCATGTACCGCGGGTGATAGTTTGTAGATATGAATGATATGTATATAAATATGAATGATTTCTTGTCTGTACGTTAACGATCTTCGGATATTGCACGTACTGTCAATTTATAATGCTATGTATAATGTACAAATGATATGTACGTATGTTATGGATGAATGTAAGAGATAGCTAGGTACAGAAGAAATGGACTGAGCCCTAATAATACTCAAGGTAGAAAGGGACCGGACCCTAATAATATCCGAGGCAGAAAAGGGACCGAGCCCTTTATAAATCTCAAGGTAGAAAGGAACTGAGCCCTAATAATACTCAAGGCAAGAAGGGGACCGGACCCTAATTATATCCGAGGCAGAAAAAGGGACCGGACCCTAATAATATCCGAGGCAGAATAGAATAATGTAAAGTAATGTTTAAAATAAAGTATGCAGGCAAGTATGTATATTATGAACGAATTATGAAAGTATGAAGTACGTATGGAAGTACGTAGTTATGAATGTATTGTATGTTGTATGATTAACTAGAACTCACTCAACGTAGCTGACTTTTAGTATGCACGCTGGTTAATCGACTGAGACAGCTGGTTTGAGAAAGACACATGGCAGGATCCGAAGAGGCTAGCATCTAAAGATTTGTCATGATGTTTGAAATACTATGTTTTATGTTATGTTTTTTGAAGACAAGTTATGGATGTTTGTAATGAATGGTTGACTTTTATATTTATTCCGCAAAAGTTTTAATCAACTCTGATATTTAGAACTGTGTTTATGAGTAAATCCAACGTCCAAAGTAGGGCACCGATAACGGGGCCTTACACCCGTTTTATTTTTTTTCCACCATGAGATGGATGTTTTCCATGATGATGTACATGTAGATGTTCCAACTGACGTAAGCAATCATCACTAGTGATTGGTTTATATGCAAGCCTAGTCTCTCTCTGTCCATTAAAATCTCGTGCCTTCCTCCAAGAGGAATCTTGAGGTAGAAATTTCCTATGACCAACATATGCTATTTTTTCTCGTATGTGTATACTTCTCGCATCTTCATTGCATATTGGTCATGCCTTGTATCCACTGGTGCTCCATCTAGAAAGGTAACCATAAGCAAGAAAATCATTGATCGTTCATATAAGTGTGGAACGCATGTTGAATCTCTGTTTTGATTCACAATCATATGCTTCAACACCCTTATCCCATAAAAGTTTCAACTCATCTACGAGTGGACGCAAAAATACATCAATATACTTTCCTAGTGAATATCTTCCTGGAATCAGTAATGTTAACATAAATGAAGCATCAACCATAGACTTCCAAGGAGGCAAATTATATGGTATGAGAACAACATGCCACATACTATAGAAAAGACTCATTGCCCCAAAAGGTATGAAACCATAACTAGCAAGCCCTAGGCGAACATTTCTAGGATCTTTTGCAAAATCTGGATACATTGTATCGAAGTGTTTCCATGCCTTACTGTCTGCAGGATTCCTAAGAACCCCCTCCTCTTTAGTACTGTGTCGGTCGTGCCATGAAATTTCATTAGCAGTGTGTCTTGAGGCATATAAACGTCTAAGCCTACTTGTGATGGGAAAGTAACGCAAGACTTTGATCGGCTTCTTCTTCCCTTTAATATTTTCTTCATAACGACTAGTACTACAAACCGGGCAATTTTGTAATTCTGAATATTCTTTCCAAAATAATGCACAATCATGTTTACAAGCATAAGCATGGATAGATTCGTATCCCAGTCCAAGAGTACGCAAATACTTTTTTGCCTCATAATGGTTCTTTCATAAGTTTGCATCTTTGAAAGCTCGGCTAAATAGATTTAGAATCATATCCACTTACACATTTGTCATTTTACATGTTACCTTCACGTTCATCAACTCTAGTAAAAAGCCTAGTACAGAAAACTCATCACACCCCGGGTATAAAGGCTTCTGCATATCAACAAATAACTTCTCCACATGTGGGTTGTTACGTATATCAGCACTGTTGTGACATTTGTCAATTTTAATTTGAATTCGTATTTTTTTTTTGTATTCGTTTAACCGACCCGTTGTATCGTTTCAATGTATTATTATTTTTCGTTTATTATTTAATATTAATTACGACGATTTTATAGTTATTATTCGTTCATGTTCTCATTTTTTTGTTCATATAGCGAAACTTCGGGATTTAAAGTTAATAAAATAATCATTCTCCAAACTATGCGGGTATAATATATAAATAATCCTAAGATACAAAAATATATAACATTTGAAAGTTCAAGGTTCATTGTGTAAATAAAGTTTTAATTTAATCTACATATATTTATAAAGTCTAGGGGCCATTATGTAAATATCATCCAACACGATGTGCTTTAGAAGATGAATATACCAAACTCAGAGATCATCCCAAGGACATCGGTGCTAGACGGTTTCAGTGGCGAAACCAAGAAAACATTTGGGGACATCAAACTCCCAATATACATCGAAGGGTTAAATTCTTACCAAAAATTCCGTGTTATTGATAACCTATCTTGTTGCAATGTTATTTTGGGCATGCCTTGGCTACATGGGATGAAGGCAGTGGCCTCTACTTACCATCAATGCATCAAACTACCAACTGTATGACCAAGTTGAAGCCAAGAATTACTATTCTTCATCGATGAAGCCAACTGCTAAACAGACGATAGCATAGCAACAACAACAACATCCTAGGGACGTGCTGGAAGCTCGGGAGCGAGACATAAAAGAAGTATCCTTGGATCCCGAGGATCCAGATGTGTAAGTGTTCCTAGGATCCAGTATCCCTAGTGAGATCGAGGAGGATATAATATCCTTCTTAAAGCGAAGAAAGTCCATGTTTGCCTTCAAACATTCAGACATGACAGGTATTTCTAAGGAGGTAATTACACACAAGTTAGGCCTTGATTTATCTGTTAAACCCGTTCATCAGTAGAGAAGGAAATTCGTTCTTAAGAGGAACACGATCATACAAGAAGAAGTTGAAAAACTTCTTAAGGCTGGTATGATCAGAGAGGTTAATATCCTCGATGGTTAGCTAATGTGGTTGTTGTTTCTAAAAAGAATGGAAAGTGGAGGGTGTGTGTCAATTTTACTGATTTAAACAAGGCATGCCCCAAGGATACTTTCACATCACCACATATAGACTCCATGGTGGATGCAACAGCAGGATATGAGATACTCACCTTTATGGATGCTTCATCTGGATTTCAACAAATTCAGATGGAACCATCTGATCAAGAGGATACATCATTCATGACTCCTACCGGCATATACTGTTATATTGCTATGCCATCCGGACTAAGAAATGCAGGGGCAACATATCAAAGATTAGTTAACATGATGTTCAAGGATCAGTTAGGCAAGACTATGGAGATCTACATAGATGACATGGTGGTGAAATCAAAAAGGGCAGAGGATTACCTCAAAGATCTAGAAGAAGCTTTCAATATCCTAGATCAATACAATATGAAACTGAACCCGTCAAAATGCCATTTTGGTATTAAGAATGGGAAGTTCCTAGGATACATGGTGACCAAAAGAAGAATAGAAGCAAGCCCCGAGCAGATAGAAGCCATCATCAACTTGAAATATCCTGTAAATGCTAAGGATGTCCAAATATTAACAAGGAGAATAGCTGATCTCAACAGATTCTTATCCAGATCCTCCGAGAAGTGCAAAGATTTCTATGATATCCATAGGAAAAACAAGAAGTTTGAATGGACAGAAAAGCATGAAGCTGCCCTAAAATCTTTAAAGGATTACTTATCCTCAGCACCAGCTTTGATGAAGCCTATGGATGGAGAATCCTTATATATGTACCTAGCTGTTTTGGGGAATGCAGTAAGTGTTATCCTAGTAAAGGATCACGAAGGTGAACAGCATCGCGTTTATTATGTAAGTAAAAGTCTTTTAGATGCGGAAGCCAGGTATTCTCATTTAGAAAATTAATTCTTGCACTCATAATGGCTTCTACGAAATTAAGACATTACTTTGAAACGCGTACTATTATTTTGAGAACAAATTATCCTATTAAGAATGTGCTTAGAAAACCAGAATTATCAGGAAGGATGGCCAAATAGGCTGTGAAGCTGAGTGCATATGATATTCAGTATGAGCCCAGAATAGCCATTAAATCGCAGGCACGAGCAGACTTTGTGGCTGATTTCATCAGTGACATGCAAAAGGAAGCTGATTCAAAGGTCCAGCAATTAGAAGAAACCAAGGATCCTTGGATCATCTTCACAGATGGAGCTTCCAATGTAAGAGGAACAGAATTAGGTATCCTACTGAAATCGCCACAAGGGGACATATTACACTAGTCTATAGCCTGTGAGTTCCAAGCGACAAATAATGAGGCAGAATTTGAAGCTCTAATCGCAGGTTTGCAATTAGCTAAACGCATGAGGATCAGGTATCTTCAAGTATATATAGATTCATTGTTGATAGCTAACCATTTTAATGGTTCATATGTTGTTAAAGGGGAAAAATTAATCAAATATCTAGATGTTGTGAAGGAATTAGTGAAATCTTTCGAGTTGTTTAGTATTGATCAGGTACCAAGGGAAGAAAACGTTGGGGCAGATGCTTTAGCCAATTTAGCCTTATCTTTGAGGATTCCAAAAGACACGAAGATCCCAATCATCCATATACTATCGCCAGCAATAGGAGAAAAAGAAGTTTGAGAGATAACAACTGATAAACAAATTGTACTTTGGGATCCATCATCCTCATATAGTCAAGGATCGTGGATACTCCCAATTAAGAAGTGCATCCAAGATGGAGAAATTCCAGCCATAGAGAATCCGAAGTCCTTCAAACTTAAGGTATCATAATACATTTTATTACATGATATTCTGTATAGGAAATGTCTTGCAGGTCAATACTTAAGGTGTACTGAGGATCCTGAAATTCAAGAAGTGCTCAAAGACTTTCACGAAGGAGATTGTGGTAATCAGACTGGAGATAGAGCTCTGTTTTCTAGGATTCTAAGGACATAATACTTATGGCCAACCATGAAGAGAGACGCCATGGAATACTCAAATAGGTGTGATGCTTGCCAAAGGCATGGAAACATCCTACATCAACCAGCAGAACCTATGTATCCTATATCCTCATCATGGCCTTTCATGAAGTGGGGCATGGATATTGTGGGTAAGCTACCTAAAGCACCAGGAAGAAAAGTATTCTGCGTACAATGACTGATTACTTTTCAAAGTGGATAGAAGCAGCAGCTTTTGTTCAAGTCCATGAAAAAGAGGTGATATCTTTCATTAAAAGAAATATTATTACTAGATTTGGCATTCCTTCAGAAATTATTTGTGACAATGGTTCCCAGTTTATCAGGAAAAGAACCACTAACTTTTGTGACAGTTGGGGCATCAAGATGATTACTGATATGGTTTAAAATATACATGTTATTATATAAATATTTCCTACAGTTCAAGTATTTTGAGCCAGCTTTATTTTTTTTTTTTGAATATATTTTTATTTGGCTTATAATTGGATTTTTAAAGGTTAAATTTTTAAACGAGCTAAATTATAGTATTTATATTAAACTTGAGACCACAATGGCATCAAAGTAATAATTGGTGGAATAAATGGCCACATATTTTTTGGAGTTTCATGTTCACATGCTTATTAAAAAAATAAAATTCCACGTTAACCATGCTCAAATTACTTATGAGTTATATTTCTTTACAAAGTGCAGGAGAGCTCGTTGAAATATTTCAAATGGGCTGATGATCATTGGACCCAACTTAAAATTACTTGTGCTACATGCCTTACTAAACGAAATTAATTGAGATTGGCCCATAAGCATGTTGTTTGGGCTATAGTTTAACCATGTCGGTTTATAGATAAATCAAGGATATATATGCATGAGTAGAGATGGTCAAAAAAACCGGTTGGGGAACCGGTTTACCGGTTTAAACCGGAAACCGGTTTTTACGAAAACCGGTTTTTTAAAAACCGGTTTGATCGGTTTACAAACCGCCGGTTCGTATTTCGGTTACAAGTTTTAGATCCAAAACCGGTTAACGAACCGGTTAATGGAAAAACCGGTTTTTTTTTAATAACCGGTTATGGAAAAACCGGTTAACCGGTTTATAAAAAAACCGGTTTTTGACCGTTGTGGAAAAACCGGTTAACCGGTTTATAAAAAAACCGGTTTTTGTGTAGAAGCTAATTGTCAATGGTTGGGGCCAAATTGGGATTTTCCAACAAGATGGAACTCGACTTGTAATATGTTTGAGAAAGCCATCCAACAAAAAGAATCATTAATTGCGTTTCTTCAAATTTTGTCAAGTAGGGGTAAATGTGCACCGTACGATCCTAGAAACTGGTTATTGATTGAGATCGTTACGGAGGTCCTTCAAATTTTTAAATCTTGCACAACTAGTTTATCCGGGGTTTACTATCCAACAAGCCCCATTGCTTTACCAAAAATTGCTGTCATGTGCACAAAGTTGAGTGAACTTCATTGTAGGGGTGCACCTTATTTTGATATGGGTGTAAAAATGAAAGAAAAATTTAGAAAATATTTTCAAGAACTACCCGCTGTTTTGACATGTGCTGCTGCGTTAAACCCTTGCATCAATGTTGGTGGTGTTGAAGCTTTAATAGAAAAAATTTGTTATGAGCTATAGTTAAACGACGATCAAAACCCCTATTATAGCCAAACTTTAAAGAATGCTTTCAACACCACCTTGTCAAACATGTATGATGTCTACCTTACAAAATACGGGTCGTCTTCCCAAATTCATGACTCGTTAAGAGCTGTTGCCCAATCCCAATCCCAAACCGACCTTGAAATGGGGATGTACTACATGATTTGGGAAGACGCCGGTAAACGTCAAAAGGTAAACACCCCAAGCAGTGAACTTGGAAGGTATGGTGGTACCAACTTTGTGAAACACATGACTCCGGATGAATTTAGAAGTCTTGATTTGCTGGCTTGGTGGAGAGGTAAGGAGGATGAGTTTCCGATCCTCGCCGCCATGGCCAAAGATTTACTAACGGTCCAAGCTTCCACGGTAGCTTCGGAGTCTGCTTTTTCTGTTTCTGGCAGGGTTATATCGATTAGGAGGACTCGACTCACTGCACCAGCTATAGAGATGTCGATTTGCTACAAGGATTACTTGGACTCTTACATCAACGCTCACTCGAGGGGGAAATGGAGTATGAAGCGGGCTTGTATGAAGACGAGGTCAATGAAGGACACACTCAACCAATGACCGATGAAGAAGCCGCGTACGACGATTACCTAAGAAATAGCTCGGGATCGGGTAGCGAAGAAAATTAGTTAAAGAAACAGCAAACATGGAGGCAAATCATGAGTAAGAAACAGCAAGTTGTTCATGTAATCGTGTCTAAGCATTCTTTAATGTTTGTATTTTTGAGTTACGAATATGCGATAACGATTTGAGGTTTGTATTTTTAATGTAAAAACTATAAATGAAAGTTATGTGTTTTTAATCTTTGGTTTGTTGAAAACACATTCACCAACACACACTCATACTCATCTTCCAAGCAAAGAACCCTAACAACGAAAGCAAAGAATGGCTTCGGTCAGTCCGTTTTGCCTTGTAGTTACCGGTTTGCCTTGTAGTTACCGGTTTGTTTATACTGTGAAAAAATAATGGTTATTTAAAAAAAAAAAAACCGGTTAACCTAAAAACCGGTTATTAAAAAACCGGTTAATAAAAAAACCGGTTTATTAACCGGTTCTAACCGGTTTCTAAACCGGTCCTAACCGGTTAGACTGGTTAGGGTTTTGACAGAAAAAAACCGGTTATTAACCGGTCCGGTTATTAACCGAACCGGTTTTTTTCCGGGCAAAAAAAAACCGGTCCGGTTAATAACCGAACCGATTTTTTTAAAAAAACCGGTTTGTGCACCTCTATGCATGAGGGCCCACAAGAAATAAGAAAGAAAGAAACCCTACAAATATATATTTTATAAAGAGTCAGCAATGAGAGGAAGAATATTAATACTCTTTGAGGGGCCGGCTACTGTGCACTGTACTTGATTGAAAAAAATCAAAAGAAGATAGAATATAACAGAGAGAGAGACGCAACAAAAAAAGAAGCATATTATAATATTAATAAAAAGGGTTTTTGTGGTGTGTGGCTCTTGTGAAGAATTCGAAGAAAACAAGAAAAGAAGAAGGTCAACTCTATTTTAATTATATTATGAACTTTAATAGTATATATATTATTTGTGTTTCATACTTTTATATGAGTATCTAAATACCTTTATACTACCTAGTTTTTGGTTGAGTACTATGTTAGATTAATGGTTTGACGAACTATTTATTTAACTTTGGTTGATTTAGTATTATGGTAAAGTTTTTAATTAGTTTGGTCATAATATTGTTGAGTAATTAAATCTAGATTCTTACTTTAATATATATTCCACTTGTGTTTAATAGTTTTTTGGAGATTGTTAGGCGCATGAGTAGGTTGTCTACTTTGTGTTTTTAACTTGTTTGCGGTTTATGGTCGAAATAACCGTAGGAATTACTTATAAAAGTTTATTAGATTTAATTGTTCTTTCACTAGAGAGACCGGGAGGCAATGTAGTGTTGTGTCATCTTTGTCTTTTGTGGGCTTGGGTAATATTGCACGGGAGTGGGTTATCCTAGGTCCCATAGATTATTGTGATACAAATTTATTCAAGTTAATTATTGATACCCCCTTTATATTAATTTATATCCGAAGAGACCGGGAGGTGACTTGGGTTTTGGGGTACCATAGTATTATTAGGTAAGGTGAGACGGGGAGGTGATCCAACCTTTAACAATTGAGCTTCACATGTCATTAGAGTTCTAGGGTGTCGTTGGTAAGGCCGGTAGGCGATCTAGTGTATTTTTAGTGGTCTCTAGTGGCATATTTTTAAGATATTGTTTTTCAACCAAGTCAAGTTCGTGAGCTATTAATTAAACTAGTAGGATTCCATTACCTAGGTAGTCGTTTCTTATATTTGTTTTAAACCCAATTTTTGTAAAGTTTTATTTTTAGTTTAAATTTTAATTAGTTAAGTTTTATTAGTTTAATTAATATAAAAAAATTCTAAAAAAATCAAAAGAAAGTCTAGGTTAGTAATCTTTTAGGTTTAATAATTAGAGTTTACCCATAGTGTCCTAGGTTCGATATCCGTTCTTAATGGCTAACTACATTGTGACCGGTACACTTACCGATTATGTGTTTTTTTAGGTGAATTCGGTAAAACCTGGTTTTTAATATTATATACGATTTTCACATACCAATTACCTCTACTCCAATGCATCCTCAAGCTAATGGCCAAGTGGAGTCAAGTAACAAAATAATCATCAACAATTTGAAGAAGAAATTAGGATCCAAGAAAGTCAAGTGGGCTGAAGAGCTACCTTATGTTCTTTGGGCTAACAGAACAACACCCAAGAATGCAACAGGCCAAACACCCTTCTCATTGGTGTTTTAATCAGAAGCAGTAATCCCTAGAGATGGTGGTTCCTACAGCCAGAACAAGCATCCGTGATCCTGAAGCCAATAGTGGAATCCTTCTTGAAGATTTGGACACTGTTGAAGAACTGAGGGATCTAGCCAGGATCAGAATGGCGGCTTATCAACAAAGGGTAGCTGGGGTATACAACAAAAGCATAAGAATCAGAAGATTTCAAGAAGGAGATCCAGTATTGAGGAAAGCCTTCCATAATACAACCAATCCGGTAGATGGAAAGCTAGCACCCAAGTGGGAAGGCTCTTATCTGATCGAGTCGGAAGCAGGAAAGGGGGCATATCATTTGCTCACTACAGAAGGCAATAGGTTACCAAGAGCTTGGAATGCTATCCACCTCAAGAAGTACTTTTTCTAATCAGGATCACGTATCCTCTTAGGATCGAGTATCCTTATAGGTTCCAGGATCCTGAAATGGGTAATATCTATCTGATCACTTAGTCGTTTAAGATATTTATTAGTTTAGGGATAACATATTCTTAACATTTGTATTTTCCAAGTTTTAAGTAACAATGCAGGATATTAGTAAGATATTCAATGATCAAGAGGTTGGCCACCTCTCTTTTACATTTAAGGTACTTTACTATTTCCCTTGTCCTAGCCCACGATTAATGTATGACCCCCGATGGTCATATCTTCCATGGTTTAAAGGTTTTCACCTTTCTTATAAATTACAGTTTCTACACTCTCGCCTGGAGCGCATGTTATCCGACGTATAGTCCGAGGCAGTGAGACCAGTACACGCTTAGTGGCTGACAATTTCGTTGTCTTCGGCTATATGAAGTATCCTACGATTTATGGTAGACGTACCATAAATCCCGCGTTTGGGCTAAATCCCGGGTTGGGAAAGTCCGCAGTTAACATCTGTATCATTGGGCCAGTCCCTAGTTTGGGCTTGTCCCCAATCATTGGGCCAGCCCCCAGTTTTTGGGCTTGTCCCCAGTTTGGGCTTGTCCCTAGTTCACGTGCTTGTTCCCAGTTCACAGGCTTGTCCCCAGTTTATCTTATGGGTTTGTCCCCTATTTTTTGGGTCTAACCCTAATTAATCTTATAAGTTCTTTATGACAGATGTTCTAAGTTGAATGACGAGAATCAAGACTTGTGGATTTGAAATCCTTAACTTATTTCTACAAGGATCGTGAAAGGGTCACTACTCATGGTAACTTAGGTCTAATTAGACCTTATGGTTTGATTTCTATTTGCCAATTTACATTTGTTTGGTTAAGATCCTTACAGACCTTTTTTGCTTAAGAATCTGAAGTCTTTAAGTCATTTTTACAAGGATATTCTATCTTGAAATTTTTATCCAAAATTATTTCTTAAAACTTTCAATAAAGCTAAAGCTATATCAAACAAATTTTCAATATAACAAATAACAAGCAAATAACCAAACGATAAAGTTATCAAAAGTTAACCCGGACTTCACCATTTAAAACATGGACCATCCATCCGAGTTAAAGTAAGTGTTACTAACCGTTTAATTGAGTGCAGGAAACTAAGAGTCAGGGCCACCAAAGGCTTCATCCCCACAAACAGAGGATCCATCCACCACTGCTACCTCTTGAAATTGTCTTAAGGATCACTGATCCTTCAACCTAATTACTATTATCCATTACAATCCATTATCCATGAAAACATAAACAAAACAAAATAAAAAATGGGCTCTGGCCTTGTCTTTGATATCCTTCATCTCCCGTTCAAGCAGACTCCTCACCTTCTGCTGCATACTTTCCATCCTCGGTCCCGACCACCTCCTTGGTTCCGCTAGTTCCAGCTTCATTCCCATCCGGCATCTCCACATCCTCTTCACCACCTAGAGCCACCAGAGCCACCTTCCACTTCTTCACATCCCATGCAGCTTTGTCAAAAGCATGATCACTGGCTTCTGTCGCCATCTTGATCCTTGCCTGCAGCACCGACCTGGCAGCCCACTTCTTTGTCTCCTCAGTGGCCTGCTTCACCTCTTCTTGGTGTTGGGCTTCTGCAGTGGATAACTGACCCTCCACCGCTTCTATTCCTTGGTGATCTGAGCCATGTCTTTATCCTTTGCGACCGCTGCACTTCCCATCCCCAAAAGGCTATCGCTCATCTGGCTCACAATCTTGTCATAGTGATCTTTGCAAGCATTCACAGCCTGTGACCAACAATTATGTAAAAGTTAGAAGCATTTTGGATCCTCAAATTCAAGACATCAGGATAGAGGATACTTACAATGAGGATCATGTCGAAGCGGGTCTCGGGCTTAGAAGATCTCTTTCTCTTGTACCCACCATTGACTTGGCCCTGTTAGTTGTGGTCCTTGGCTCGGAAGTGGTTGTTGCCTTCAAAGCCCTTCTTGATGGTTTAACGAGTAATCATGTTGTCGATATCCTCCAAGGAAAACTTGTTGGCGGACTTTTGAGATTTTTGAGCACCTGCAGGAACAAATCAACAGATAAGTATTCTATTTTATTTTATTTAATTTATATATAAAAATCTTACTTGACATATCGGAATCTAAAGAGATGTCGCAGAAAGCCTCAATGAATCTGGCTTGGAAGGTTTTGACTTCGGAATCCAGAGCAAGAAATCGTTTTGCTTTTTCTTCTGTTCCAGGTAGCTTGGCCAGCGAAGCAAAGTTCTCAACTGCAAACAAGAAAAAAGATTGAGAGTTAGATCAGTTATCACGGATTGTTTTTCTATTAAGGATCTAGGATCCTACCATTTTTAACCCAAGTTAGAGGTAAATCAGCCCCACCAGGTATGGAGCTTCGATTCACAAAAAAGAACTGATTCCTCCAAAAAGAATCGTTCAAGGTTACTTTTGAAATCAGATTGGGTTGACGAGGCTTAGACTTCAGCAAAAACCGGTTCGAACCATGGGTAGTTAGGGTATAAAGGTGAGACAGCTCTTGGACGCCAAAATCGATATTCTCTTCCTAGATAATTATTTCAATGGTGCCTAAAACCCTCCAAATCATGGGCATGGCCTGAATATAAGACATGCCGGTGGATTCGAAAAAACTTTGAGTGAAGGAGGAAACGGATATGTATAGCCAATGAGGAAAGGGCAAGCCAGAAAACAGACCCAAGTCCGTGAATAAACGCAACATCGGACAGTGGAATCTTACGGTCGAAAAATAGTGTTCGGTGGAAACAGTGGCCGGAATTCGTCGATTTCAGGATCAGTGAACTTGCAGGTCTCCATGGAAGGATTGGTAATAAGGTTTTGAGGTTGCATCTCTGACAACTCGGAATCGTCGAACTGATCGGAATCTTTAAAGGGGGAAAAAGAAGAGGCGACGGACATTTTTTCAGAATCTTATAATAAGAAAATAAGAGGAAGAAGGATACCTGAATGGTTGCCAAGATATGTGGTTATAAAGAATCAGAAGCATCACATATATAGGCGGCGATGGTTAAGGGTTTTAGATGATAATTATTACTGACAACCGTATAATCGATTTATCTTTTGTAGGATTCAAATTTCAAAATGATAGTTGTATTGCATAAACACCCGCCATTTTGGGGGCAATTGTTAGGGCATAGAAATTATGCTAGGGATCCTCAATCCTTGAATAGTTTATGGATCACTTATCCTTGTGATATGTTCCAGATTATATAAGGATCAAAGATTCTTGGTATTATCTGTTTACTAATAATTGTGTTTGAATGGTGTTGTGTTTAATAGATATAACGGCTGGAAGACTAAGTCATCCTATTCTTGCACTAGTAGACGACTACCGCACGTGGTCAAGAGAGAATAAACGGCTAGTGGAGAAGATGGCGTAATTATAGGATAGATAGTTAGATATTATTTTGTATATAATCGAGTTATTGATCAACTAGGAACACGCGCACACTCATTAGCTAATATTCGCATACACATTAGCTCAATTTTCTGTAGTCACACACTTAGCTTTATTGTATTCGTTGATCATAAACTCCACCCATTGTAACCCGATTTTGATATTAATAAAGAGGTGATAAACAATTTGTCATAACCCGGGGTTTTTTTCCTTTGATTTAATCGAGATCAAGGGGTTTTTCCTCACAACAAATCATGATGTTCATCTCCATTTTATTCATATATTCATTATTATCACCATAGTACTAATTCTCACTAAACGAATTTGGACACATTATCCTTAGTAGATTTTTGTCTAAAACAACCGCTAACACCAAAATTCCGTAAACATTATAATATTCAAACTTAGTATTAATCTCTTAATTAAAATAATATTTAACAATAAATCATTAAATTTCGTTAAAGTTAAATACTAAAATATGCTAGAATAATTCCTAATCTCTAACATAAAACTAAATCATACTAATTTCTTTAATCCCGCTAGTTAGCATTTACATTTGTACTTTCTTTCTTTTATATATAGTTTGTAAGGTTCGACCGCTTCAGTTCCTTTAACGCATCTTCGCTTCCAAGTTATTTCTCAATTTCAAATGTGAGTTTCTCACACCCCCTTTTTACTCTTTTTATTATTTTTGGGGGTAGGATATGTATCTTATAAACTCAAGTAATTACTATTTCATTTACAAGCTACAATTCATTACATGGACTTGTGTGTTTATTTGATTACTTGATTGAACTTACTTGCACATGGTAGTCTCAATAAGTATGATCATACGCCCCCCTTTGCACTCAGGACCATGTTGTTATGAGTGGAAAAGGGCCTCATTATCCTAGTACGTTGGTGCACAATCCCAACTAGAAAGGAACTTACTTGCGCAATTATTACACTTGTCTCATGGAATTGTATGGTTTTTATGTATTTATATCAAATTGTGTGAACTCACCAACTAATAAGTTAGTTGACATTATTTAATACATATGTTACAGGTACCATTATTAGAGGATGACATGGATGAAGACACTAGAATATAGGTTACTTAAATAATAAACAAAGTTGATGTTCGTTTTATTTCCTTCCTTTGTAATTTTTTATTTGAACAACTTGTGTACTTGAGATTTGTATAAATTAATGATAATATTGTCACTTAATAGTGTCACATGTGTTTTGAGCAATCTGTACGTCTCCGCTTAAGCCGGGGTGTTACATAATGGTATCAGATCCGTGACTATAAGATATGACATTAGACGTAGTGTTCTAGTTAGTTATTGTTTATTTGCGTAATTGTTTAGGTTGCATGATTAGAAAATTATGTGGGCCTTATGTGATTGTTCAATACACTTGCTTAATATTTTATTGTCAATTCATTTACGCCTCATGTACACAAAGCACACACAAGTCCAAGGCTTATGCCTAAAAGCAAAGGTTTTACAAACATTTTCAATAATTGATTTTCGTTATGGTGTTCCGATATTTCTTCTTCTTAAAGATGGTTCATTACGACGGGGATGAAGTAACTGAAGGGGGACGTGCTTGTTTTCCGAAACTCTTGACACCAAGGTTATTGAAACCTAAGGATAAGCAATGCGTATAAATCCCAATCAGACGCGGGACCCGGTTGCTTACCTGGAGAGTTAGGAAAGGGCACAAAGCATACCCCTCCAACGCCATATGAACCACAACTTTAAGTTTTCAAACGTGGCCATGTTCTCTTTGTGAAAAGAATGCACTCCTAAGGATGTCACACAAGTCATCATGGTTCATGCGACGTGTGACTCCGACCCTCTATGTTTAACAATGTGTTTTAACTGGAGTCTGTACACGAATATCCAGCTTTCGGTTCGATTTGATTTCGAGTTTCTTTGATTTTCTTTTGGAAAATAAGAGTCCATGGTGGTTCATAAAAACTCTAAATTTCCACACAAGATTTATTACCATTGTTATGATTTTTATTTATGTATTTATTTATTTACTTATTTATTTATTTCTTTAAATCAAACTTTAATAAGATTTTTTTTATACCACACCCTATTCCGAGTCTCACGATTTTCGTTACCATTGTTCGCAGAATGTCTCTGCATTTCAACAAGCGTCGTTCTTCTGAAACCTCTAGCCGCAAGTTAACTGCTCAAATTCCCAAACAACTAGCCGCGGTTATTCCCGATATGATGACCAAATTTACCAGAACCTTTCTGCTAATATCACCTCTACTTCAAGTGAGCCTAAACCATCTCACTGTTCGTTTAAGACTTTCACCAGTACCAAACCCCCAGAGTTTGACGGTACCAAAGGTGCCACTGCCCTTCTTCAGTGGTACGAACAAATGGAAAAGACAACCTGTGGTGCCAAAACCGCCATGGCTATGCCATGGGAAGAATTGAAAGAATTGATGACCAAGCAGTTCTGCCCTCCAAGTGAGCTTATGAATGTGGAAGCTGAGTTTTCAAACCTCAAACAAGAGCACGGTGAGCACGCAGCTTACACTTCTCGTTTCAATGAACTCAGTGTGCTGGTACCTCATCTTGTTACCCCAATTTCGCGTGCCATAGTTAAGTACATTCGGGGACTACCGAGACAAATTCAAGATAGTTTCTTGAGTAGTGCTCCCAAGGAACTTGGTGATGCGATTAACCTTGCTGCAACTTTAACTGATAATCATGTTAAAGCTGGGACTTTGACATCGAAGGGATCGAAGAAACCGACTGATAAACCCTCTACCGAACCCAAAGAGTCGAAACCCGAGTCATCCAAGCCTTCTTATTCCTCAAACCACCATAACAAGAAACGCAAGAACTACGTGCTAACCCAACAAGCTGCACCTCAATCCCAAGCTAACCTCGCACCACCTCTTAAGAAACCGTACAACGGACCGCATCCATTATGCAACAACTGTCAACGTCACCATCCTTCCGGTTGCTTGTCGTCAATGCAACCGTTGCAACCATTTCGGTCACCTTAGTGCCATTTGTCGTGAAACCACTATTGTTTTCTTAACGTTTAATTCGGTGTCGGAGTTCCGGGTCGGGTTTATTTGAAGAATTGGGGATCTGGGTGTTTGATTTTGGTTCAGAATCGGCGTGTAATTGAGATATTTGTGGAAGATTTGAAGATTGATTGGTGGGTTTGATTCGGAATGGATTTGAATCGGAAAAGATTGAATCAGAGGTTGGATTATTGGGTTCTTGATGGTGTTACCGAATAGGGATTTGAATATGTTGTCTGATGAAGGTGGAGGTGAAGAATTAGGGTTTTCCGGTTTGGGTTGTTTTGATTTCCTACCCATTGTTGAAGAAGAACATGAAGAAGATGAAGAATTCAGGTGGCCGAAAACCTGAGGTGGTGGTTCAGGTGGCCGGAAACCGGAGGTGGGGTTGGTGGTGGATTTTAGGATTTTGCAAGTGGTGGGAGGGGTGATAAACTTTTTGCAGGTGTAGATGAAAAGACCAATATGCCCTCACATATGGGTATTTAACTGAGTTTTTCTAACCCCGTTAGCGTAAAGGACATAACGTGTAGAAAAAAAAAGTTTAAAGGACACCGTCTTCATAGAAACTAAATAAAGGACACGAACAGTAAATTGGCTTTGTTTAAAGGATAAAATTTGTAATTCCGTCTTCCAAATATATAATGTTTAAATTAGATATCTGCCATTTAATAATATATATGATATTTTAAGCTTATGGTTTTGTTTTAACTTTTTAAGTATTTGTCCTATCGGTTATAACTGGAGGTTCATCCATTTGGCATATACTTTTTCCAACCCTTTCTTTTAGCAATTTAGAATTAGAATAAGTATACATAAATTACATGGTTTCTACTAACAACGAATGAATTTTTATAGTTGTAAGTGCATAACAAATCTAATTAAATGTACAAATCTAAGTTATTTAAAAATCATTAAAACATTGATCAATGATAATAAGAGATTACGTATTCATCAAGGTAGGTGACGGTATAGATAAACAATTTCGTAAGAATCGGTGATTTTATTGACATTCAACTTTACAACAAAGTAGCTTTACGTGATTTTTGTTTATATCATCACAACGTACTATTTTTAATAATTTTTCAACGCTCATAAACGGCACATCACAACTTGTCGTGGGCTCTCAAATCTAAATGATCCGACTAGCAAGCTTATATAAGCCAGAGCGCAAGCCTAAACGAATCAATTAAAAACATAAATTTGTTTAATAAAATAACTATTGACATTATAGTCTCGTTTATAGGACTGATTTCCAGTCCCTAAAATTAAACATTAGGGACAAAAGTATCATTGTATTTGAGACTGATTTGCGGTGGTTGAAGATATGTTTTAGGGACTAAAAGGACGTGGTAACAAGGGAAAAACTGAGGACTGAATTTGTATGTTTTGGAGACTAATTGTTAGTCTTTGTTGGTTCTACCCAATAGGGACTGATTTTTAGTTATTGGAACTACTATTTAGGACTATGTATCCGTTACCGGTTAGGGACTGGTAAATCAGTCCCCGATACCTATTAGTTACTGATTATGGAGTATCATAGACTAATTAATTATTCTACTATAAATCATTAGATTGGATACCATTCCCATAAGCATCTGGAATAGAAAATGTTTAAAAGCATTTGGTAAGCTTTTTACCTTTATGTAAGGCTTTCCAAGTAGAAGCTAATATCCAACTGCAAAGCAAACCGATTGAAAGAAATATCAGTCAAGAAGCTATAATAATGACATGTGACCAAATTATACAAATCAATCTTGATTCTAAGAAAGTAGGCATGCATGGAATATTAGTAATTTAGTATATATTTTAAAGTTATGGTTCTTTTTATAAAATGGCAAATTTCAGTTTCTTCCTTATGTCGGTGATCTAACAACATGATTTACTCTAATCCATATATTTACTATATTTCTAATAGAATTCTTTATAGTCATTTCAAATATCTCAAATTATGAACATCTAGACTTTTATCAATTTGTTTACTATATTTCTAATAGAATTCTTTATAGTCATCCCCAAAGCAAACTGTTGTTTTGGCATTTTATTGCTACCTCAATTGACTATTTAGTCGAAACAGTTTTGTGAGTCAATATATAATTTACTGTATAATTCTGATAATTTTGAAAAACGCACATGATAATTTCAAAGAGCTCGAATTAAGGATAAATGAAATGTATGTAAAATATAAAAAAATAAAATGCTCATAGTTCAACCCAAAACAGCCCACTCGTTACCCAACATGACCAAACTCATGACCCATCTAGTATGTCAAGAAGCTAAAGAAATAATATTATTTACAACAATGAAACACATATCCATGTTGATAGAAATTAAACTTTTGTTTACAAACATAATAATGTAAATTAAATAGCCTAACCTTAGCAAAATTTGGTTGTCGATATTCAGCAATTTATTCAGAATCTTCAGCTTGTTCCTTGTAGAATTGATCATGAAATCCTGCTATTAAAAGAATATTGTATAAGATATTAGGTAAAATTGAAATGCATATAATATCATTATGTTGTCTAACACAAATAACTTGTAACTGATTAATGAATAATTTATTTTTTTTATTTTCATATTAAATGGAATTTAGAATGCAAAAGAAGCAAATAAATTTTAAAAATAAAACAAATTCAAATGTGATATTAGCTTCTAGACTTTAAAAAACATTTAAATTCACAATGAACACAGATATAAAAATAATTAAAGAAACAAACAAACCTCAATGGTATTGGTAACATTTTTCGATTTCCAGCATAGCTTATCGGAGTTATCCCCAATTTCTTTTCAAATTGAAGTCTTCACCATCATTATCGATCACCACCATATATAAAAACTGAAAAATCAAAACCCTTCACCAAATTGTCAAAACATTTGTTTGAAAAAGAAATCGATTGATCAATTGTATAATATCGATTAAGAGGTGGTGTGATATTGTATGTTATAGTTCGAAACCCTTCACCAAATTAACCATACCAAACATTTGTATTAAAAAGAAATAAAATATAGAATATAGCTTTTTGAGAGGGAAGCCGGAGATGAAAAACTCGTAGATTGTGTATTTTTTTGCTTTGTGAATAAACCCTAAAAATACATGGGCGGGAAAATAAGAAGTTGGATGAATATTATAATGACAGCCGGCACAAAATAGTTTCCTTTATTACAGAGTGTAGATTTGTTATTTTTTCATCAGCTAATCATATTAGTAAGTAAAAGACATACATGATGATCATATTATTTCTGAAAGACGAGGGTCACTTACAATTCGTGCTTAATTAAACAAATCTAATAATATCACTGAAGTTTCAGAAAAACTTGTTAAAGTTTAAGTGGACAACAATACCAATGACCGACTTAACATTAGTCATAATAACGGTGACATATAAAGCTGTGGTGGAAGGGCGATTTGGTCAATATTATTCGCTCTCAACTAAAAAAAATATGTACTACTTTCGTAGAGCATATTTCATATTTGTCTTAGTTGTTATTTTGTTTAAATTTCAAAAATATTCAAAATCCAAAAATATTTTGTTTTTATTTTTTGTTTCTGCTTTATTTTCGATTTCCGAGTTAAAAGGGTGAAGTTTGATAAATTAAAAATTAAAATAAATACAAAAAGATTTTCCCACATTTTTAAGTTAATTGGATTTAAGTTAATTCTCTTTAAGTTATGCTTTTTTTTCGAAAAATGCATTAAGGTATTGAGTTTTACCCCGAGTGGTAAAATGTTTTTAAGGTAAAGTTCATCAAAACACGGGTTTCGATGTATATTTAATCTTTCAAAAATTGAAAATGAAAAATTTCATTTTTAATTTGTTATTTAATTCCACATTCGTTACTTAATTGTAACGAATGGAACCCATTCGCTATCTTAATTGATAACGAATGTAGGTCATTCGCAATGAGAAATGATAACAAATATTCCATTTGTTACATCACATTCGCTTCTGATGGCCTGATAACGGATTACCTCATTCGTTATTAATTTTGATAACGAATTAATAACGAATAGCATGCTATTCGTTATGGTTTTAACTTATTGTTAATTCGTTAACTGTCATTAACGAATGAGACAACGGATGAAGACCATTCATTAATTTTAAATTAACGAATGAGCTCTTTCATTTGTGTTGTCACACCTAAAACCGCAGCCTAGGCGTGTGACTCAAATGTTGGTACCCCCTTTTTGTAATTAAATAAGAGTTACGGGTTTTGTGCGGAAATATTAGCGTGGATTAAAATATTATATTTACAAATAAAAAGACGGGATTATAAAATACATGTTTAAAGTTTTACAAAGATTACTTGTTTCATAGACCACAAATTACATATTTTAAAGTTTATCAAAAGGATCTGAGCCATCAGATCATCTACCATCAACTTCGATTCTTCAAGCGCCGCTAATCTTCGTTACCTATAAAATGTTTGAAAATACGTCAGCAACACATACTGGTGAATAAGCTGACCCATAAATATTTTCTTTACTTAATTACCCCTCAAGACATAACTTAGGTCCAGCCCATCGTGGCTTAGGAATAATCAAGTTAAAACAAAAACACAATTATAAACTTAGCTCTACTTGAAACCGCTCAGCAAACACCGCAGTGTTCAATATAACATAGATAGCATCAGTATAGACATGATTACCCTCACTCAGGCATAACTTAGGTCCGGCCCATCGTGTCGGAGGCAAATAACCAGGTGTGGTGCGGTGTGCCCACCGACTTACCACATATTTAAAGATCCAAACAAACGTACACGACAGCCTGAGGGCCTGCAGTTACTTTTGTTTATAATGTTTTAGAGATACGTAATCTCATGTAATCAATTTAATTTGACTCGATTAAAAAAGTTTATAAAGTTGGGCGTATTCACCTTTAGAAATGATCAGCTTCACTTCACTGATCGGTTCGTCTTTGCTATCTCTGACTTATAGTACGAGTATAACCTTTTATTAATACCAGATCTGTAATCTGGCTTAAGACCTTTAATCTCTTTTGTATAATCTTTACCCATATTTTCTTTTTAAACCTTTAGTTTAAAATACTTTCCTTTCTTTTACAAGTTAAACCTCTAGTTTTACTTGTTTTACTTTTCTTAAACACTACGTTTCTTCTTCAAAAAGAAACGTATACTTTATTTCTTTATTATTATCTAAAATAATTTAAATAATAATTACACTTTATCTATAATAAATAATTATACTCATATGATTATCTTAATATTTTTTATTTTGTTTTACTTTCTTTTGTTTATTCTCGAGGTATTGAGTATACCCTCGACTTAGGGTTTTAAGCCATTAATACTTTATTAATATTTTATTCGGACATTATGCCTACCATGCTTTTGTTATAAAACCCTAGAAACTTTGGCAGCACTTCGACGCCTTTTCGTTTCTCGAGCTTCCTTGATCAACACCTTTCTTGGCACGCGAATCGAGGCACACCAATCTTCACAACTCGTTGACAAGCTCTTCGGGGTGGGGCATCGAGGTCTTCTCGGGATGGCTCTTACTTTAATGTAATGTCGTCGGTGTATTGCACGTACTTCAAGGTTTCGTCGTTTTAGAGCACAGAAATCAAGAAGGCTTGGCACGTTTATCGAGGTAGAGTGAGAGACTGATATCTAGAGAGAGAAAGAGTGTTTGAAAGTTTTTGTGATGATTGGGAGGGCTGATAGCTTCTATTTATAGGTTGATCTCAGGACCCATCACGATACGCGATGGTCCTGTGATTACGCCGTCGCGTATCGCGACGTAGTTAGGGTGAATCACACATAGGTTTGCCACGTGGCGCCATGTGGCGGACGTGGTACCACGTGACAGACTCAGTGCCACGTGTGGACACGTGGCGGGACACATGTCCCTATGTCAGACCACGTCATCGCGATATGCGATGACATTAAGCCTTGGGACGTCGCGTGTCCCGATCGGCCAAGAATTCTGAATTTTCATTTTAATCCTTGGAGTTTAGAACTTGACAATTTTTTATCCAAAATTTTCATGATGTTACAAGTGTGTGGATCTGATATTATATATTCAACAGTGGTAAACGAATAGTCTCATTCATCCATTTATATTATCAACTTTCTTAAGCAAACCCTGTCAAATTTTTTCCAAAATTTCCAATTATCACCAAACCTTGTTTTATCGATCATTCTAAATTCACAAGGTATAGACGATCTCAGCATGATGATTTTCATCACATATCATCATCGTTTGATGGGTTAATTTTAAGATTCTTTAATCGACTTAATGTATTAATCTAATGAACCAGTTAAACATGTTTGTTTATTATATCTGTTGATTTGGGTGACTTAGCGATAACATGATGAGCATAGTACCATAAGCTTTACATTGATTCATTGTTGTTTCAGTCGAATTGTGATTTCAGTATGCATGTTTTGACTGATAAGTTTAATTATTTTTGACTTGGACATCTGATAGTCAAACCTTAATTTTTGTTGGATCTATTCATTATGGACAACGAATGGAAGTTCATTCGGTCTATAGTGGACGAATGAACCCATTCGTTGTGCTTACAAAACGAATGGTCACATTCGTTTTCTTGTGTAGCAAATGATCCCTCATTCGTCCTATATAGTCAACGAACGGACTCATTCACTTCCAAGCCTTTCGTTAGTCAATCAATCGTTGTTATTATGATAATGAATGACCTCATTTGTTATAACGAATGAACTCATTCGTCATAACGAATGAGATAACGAATAAGCTTATAACTTAAAATTTTCAAACAGAATCAAGTTTTACTAAATATAAGTGAAAGTTTTAAGTTATAAAATGTTCGGGTTTCCTAATGTTTAGGTTTATGTTACAGTTATGGCTGATGAAGTTATGGCTGATTCTCCGACCCAAGAGAATCCGGTTGTACAAGAAGATACTGTTGTTCACGAGGCACCGCGAGCACAACAGGATCAAGCACCACAACAACAATAACCACAAACACCACAACAAGCTACATTGGCCACTGCTGAACTTGGACATGACAAGAAACACAATATATGTACTTTCTTGCAAGATGAATTTATGGGCCGTGACATGTTTGGGGACGTAATTGCTTTTATTCATTGTTCTCGCATTCACTATGCCATTTCCGTTGATTTACAAGTGCATTTCGGCATGATTCGTCCATTCTGGGATACATCTCGTTACATTGTCGCTGAAAAGCATATTGTTGTTGTTGTTGTGAAGAATAAGACTATCGCGATTGATGCTGACGTGATACGTCGAGTTCTTCGATTTTCTAACATAATGGACCACCCGTGTGAATTTGACAACATGCTGATACGAGCCATGTTTCAGAGATTATTTTACAAGGGCGATCTTGACTATTCCCAATACACAAAGGCACACTTGTGCGATCAATACAAGTATCTGCTACATGTTCTTATACATTGCCCTGGGGGACGTAAGGGTGGATTTGATGAATACAGGATCATGCTGCAATCTTCATTGGTTACACTAATATTGAACAAACCGTTCAATTTCTCGAAGCTTATATTTTATCATTTAAAGGAGATTTGTCTGGTCAAGCATCGAAAGAACAAATTTTTGATGTATCCTCGCTTTCTACAACCATCATTCAGGATTTGATACCTGATCTTATGATTGATCAGAATTCGATGGATGATGTATTGTTGTTGGAGCATATGACAGCAGATAAGATGAAACGCATGAAGACGTATCGAAAGAAAACTGTTGAGGATAGACCAAGGGCTAAATGGTTGATTGTCCATTTGGCGATATGAATTATGTATGTCCATCTAATGATCATTGTATCCACGATGATTCTGATTCCGAACATGAAGTCGGACCAGGTGGGAACGGTGATGGTGGTAATGGTGGAAATGGGGGAAATAGGAGACGGATGGTGGTTAAGGTAGTTGCTTATGAGGCTGCTCAACAAAAGAGGAAAGGAAAGTCTCCAATGAAAGAACAACCACTGAAACGACGAGTTACGAGGGGAAGCAGTGTGGAGATTGGTCCTCAAGAACCAATGTCGTCTGCTCAACAAGTACCGGTGGTGTGACCTACTGTTAGCACCTTGGCTATTACTCTTATGACGATAGCATCAACTGATCCGAAATTCACGTCGATTCCACAATCGATGTTGTCTCCTCTGCCGACCTCTCCTATTACAACGATGTTTACTTCTCCTGCTCCAACAACGATGCAAATGTTGCCGATGGCTCAATCGTTTATGAGGTTCAATCATCCTCAAGGTCCCGTGCAGCCCGTGCATCCTTTGTTTCATTCTTTGCCTGTTGCACAATAGACGGGCATGCTGTTCAGCTTGATCCTCTTACAGGAAAATCAAATGGCTACCTAACGTCAAATACGGTTGGATCAACGCAAATTGGTTAGTAATGTTGCTTATTGCCAAAAGGAAAACAGAGAGCTTCGAGCATTTGTTACTACTCAGGGGAGAAATTGGAAGAACAAGAGAACATCATTCATCAACTTACTTGTAATGATGGTGAATTGAATAAGTTGAAGAATGATGATGATGGGAAAGACCCTGAAGTAGGTATGGGAGGCAGTGAGCAAAAACAACATGATGGTACGTCTGCTAGTACTAGTAGTGTTGATGCTGGCAATGATCGACAATTGGTAGTGTATCAAGATACTACCAATGTAACTCCATTCGAGTCGATCAAAGCCGAAACAATCTTATTTATTAATTACGAGAAAGGGATTGTGATGAGTTCTGTAAATACGGATGAGATCGAGGAAGGAGAGTTTGTGGACTTTACCTTGTCTCGTGATCAAACCTTATTAGTATTGGGTTAGAACGGAGAGGAGTTGGATGGATTAGAAGTAGCGTAGGATGTTGAGGCAATTATTGATGAGGAGGTTAAGTTTGACACAAGTATTCCATCTAGGGATACGTCGTTTATTTATGAAGATATCAAGGTTGAAGATGTCACAGCAGAGGAATATCCTGATCTATATACACAGTTCAAATGTTGATCAGGGTGTTCCATTCTAAACTTATGAACACATTTAATTTGCTAAAGAACAACTGGTGAAGACCATGAGGTAGAAAGAGAAAGTATCAGAAAGCGGATCGGGTTCATAGGATCCTGCTTTCAAGGGTATGTTCGGGGTACGTAACAAAACCCGTCTTTCTAAGATTATTGAAGCATACATGTACGTCGACCAAGAAAAAGAAATGGAAGTCAAAGAACGTGCAACGACTGTAACGATTCCGACGAAACCAGGTATACCCTAACCGGTAGACAATAGTTACGTTATATTTAATGTCGGGTACATGAATTACCATAGTAATTATACGAGAATACATGGTTCACTGTATTGATTGTACATGAATATATAATTCATCGTATTGAATATGCGATAAATCGATCGATAGTTATTGAAACCCGAACGAATCGAGGGTTCAATTATAGACGATATCTATAATATTTAGTGATTTTACGAAGCATTAATGCTTCGGAATAAGTAAAGTACGGCACAGAAAAAAAAATTCGATTTAACGATACGTCGGTACGTTAAACGAAATATGAATACCAAACCGAGCAAGATACCATCATTCAAGCCGAAAAAGATGCGCAAATAATATTATTAAGGTGTTTTAAGTAAACAAGGGTTATGGTTTAAACTTTTAAATGTATTAAACGGTTTAAATGAAATGCATTTTTAAAAGCCGAATTAAGCGTCTAAACGAAAAACGAACCGAACCGAGTTTATCCAAAACGTTATCCACATCTGAAAATCTTAATATGTGGATGAGAATGAAGGAGGTGGGCCCCACCCCACCCCACCCCCCTCAAAATCTGCCATAAGGTGGATATTTCCACCATAATTTCATTTCCCATCTTCTCAAGTAAATAACCAAAGAAACCTCCATCATCTCTCTAGAAATCCAAGGATTTTGAAGACAAAGCAACGTAAAAATCGAGTTATGTATGTTCTCATCTTCATTTCTTGAGTTTATTTGCAAGAAAATGAGGTTTCAAGTGAAAAAAGGGTGAAAACCCGAGATGAAAACCGATTCTTGCATGATCAAGTGATGTATACGGGTTATACAAGGGATCTTGGTCCAAGAAAGGAGTCAAACGAACCAAAAACGAATTTTTACGGTTTAAACTTTAGTTTTAAAACAATAACCGAAACTATGGTGTAAAAGGCTTGATGGTGAGTGTAACTTGCTTGGTATTGTGGTATATTGGCTGTAGGTTCTGTGTTTAGTTTGTAGCTAAGGCGGAAAAATCGAGATTTAGGCGTGTAAAAGCGGAAAGAGCAAGGTATTTCGGTTTATAAATTTGTATATGTGTTTGGACAGATTGTGATGTAGTTTGAGCTGGGTCACGAAATTTTGCAGGGATGATAAACATATGAAAATATGACTTCTGTGAATTTTTGGTAATTTTTGGATAAAAATAGAATATTTGGTGAATTTAATGCTAGATTTTGGCTAAAAATTGTGAAAAAATAGTTAAAGACCTTGAAAAAATTCTGAAAAATTTCAGATAAGCTTTTTAGGTCATGTAAAGGTCACATAAAAAATTTCGGGTCATTTGGAAAACCCTAAGTATGATTTCTGGATAAACGAGTTCTAGAGTTTTTAGCTCGGTTTTGGCATAAAAAAGAGTATTTGAAAGTGAGTCTGGATCTATAAATTTTTACAGGGAACTTATGGTATGGCAGGGGCCATCCTGGAAAATTTGGGATTTTTCGGGTGTCGTTTGGTATTTACGGCATATTTAGTGTTTAAATGAGTTTTAAAAATGGATAAATAAATATTAATACAAAATAAATTTGGAAATATTTTTATAAAATTCTAAACTGTCAAAATGTTATTTGTGCAAAATCTCAAGATCCGAGGATGAACGGATATTTATTTGGAATAAAAGTGAACTTTTATAATATAAAACGCGTAAACCAGCAAAGTTCGGGTAGACGAGCTGACTGGTATACGAAAACCCTAAAAATAAGCTGTTTTCATATTATTTATTAAATCGAGTAAAAACGAACCATCCGAAAATAATTCGGATGATTTGGGTAATTTTTATAAGGATTAATAGTTTCCGGTACGTTAAAAAAGGATACGGATCCCGTAGCTAATCGGGACATCGAAACCCTGTTCTGTTTTCATAACCTTAATCAGTTTATCAGTCAATAACTATTTTCGAGTCGTGTGTGACCATACTCATTTTCGAAACGTAAAAACGGACAATTGTGCTAGGCACGCAAAACGGGGAAAACGGGCCGATAGTGATTTTGACTATCGGACATTATACGACATCACAATCTGAGTCCAGAAACCTATTTTTGGGTTAACACTGCTCCCAGAATGGTTATATTACTGGGGTTACGGTGTTCCCCGAGTGACCGAATGATACGGTTAAAGATTATATAAACAATAATTGTATAATAACGATCGTAGGGACCATATTACAGATTGGACGTGTTAACTGATAATGACTGTTGTTACCTGCTTGCATGTGCTAAGGTGAGTTTCACGAGCCCCTTTTTCTGAATTGTTTTTAAATATTTTCTCGGGGCGGAAAGCATGTTACTATTAAAATGTTTAAGTACATACTGAACGCATGGATTTGCGTGTATTTATATATATTTTATTGTACGGGAATCGTACGGAAATGTACTAAGATGGTGATTGTCTGAGTTGCTAACATTGTAAGGCCCCGCAACACGAGTGATTAGCTAAAAGCCGGTAGAGTGTGAATAGTACTATTGGTCTGACAAACCCAACTGGTCCGGCATGGATTTGCTGATGTTTCCCAGCCAGTTGCACATGTCTATTTTGTTGTTATTTAATTTGCTATGTAATGTTAGGCATAGCGGTTTAGGGCAGGTTCGTGGGCGGAGTATGCCACGGGGTTGTATGTGGATAGTCAGAGGTTTCACTTGTGGGCTCAGCATAATTACATCGATAATATTATATTATGATATTGATTTATCATGGTTTACTCGAATTGTGAAACTCACCAACTATTCGTAGTTGACCCGTTTTCTCACATGCTTTTCAGGTACGATTAAGATGAAGTGATTGCATACGTTCTAAGTGCTTGATGTGTGTAAGATTTGCGTGCGGGATGTTACGATACATTATATTAAATAGAATTATGTATCGTATTGTATGATGTGTGTATCACCTAGACGGTAATGAAATATGAGATAATGTAATTTGAAGTATATTAATGTATTCAGTTTTCTTTATAAGCAATGTGGTTGATATCAGAGGTGTCTGTGGCGCCCCGGTTACGTTTCCGCTGCGGTTGCGGGGTGTTACAACGACTCACCAAAAGACACCCTTAAAGGCATCGAAGACCGTCAAAGGTGACATTGTATTGTGGCTATATGATATGGACCTGAAGGTATGCATAACCATATGGGAGAACGGTGTTCAGTACTATCAGTACATACCGGATGTTCTCATGTTGCCGAGGTGGGATGTGCGAACGCTCGCTAATCGGCCATTTGTGTACCGTGGTGGAAATCAAATAGAAGGATGGTTTCATCAATATCTGCTTTTTGAAGTTAATCATGGTTTCAAGTTTTTCAAGCCACAGGTTCCAACGAGGAAATACATAGATGAGATCGACCCGAAAACAGGTTAGAGAAAGCTTGTATTAAAGGTCAAGCCGCCACGCACGATGAATCGAGTGCCTGTAAGGACATTTCAGCAAAGTCGTTACAAGACTTTCAAAATGTGTACTATAACAACCGTACGGGTGAAGCGGTTATTATTCTCTGCAGAGGTCTAATGACGGAGTTTATACGAGTCATAGATCCGATGTGGCTCGTTAACTTATCAGAGACGGATAACGACTTGCAGTTCAAGAACAAGATTTTTTTTATTGACGTCTATGATCGTGCTATGGGATGCCAGCGCGTTTTTCGTGTTTGTCACGCATTTGGAGTTCATAGTTGTGCTGATTGGAAGAAGAAGCGGTTCAGCTAAATTAAAGACAGAGAGCACGAGACGAGGGGGAGTTTGTTAGTGCACCGTTTTGGTCGTCCCGGTATTTGTAATTTAATTTAATTTCTTTTTATTAATGTAAAGGGCATTTTGGTAATTTACCAGTCCCATTCGTTATGTTTATAAGCTCATTCGTTAAGGATGTTTAACGAATGATGCTATTCGTTATTGTTATTGTCCATTCGTTAAGGATGTTTTACGAATGGACCTAATCGTCATTGATTAGTCACTATTCATCATGGAATATTGACGAATGAGGTATAACGAATGAGTAATTTACTATACTCCTTAAGTTATGTACGGAATGAAGACGAATGAATCCATTTGTTACAGGATGTGTAATGAATAGACTTCATCTTCTATATATTGGTTGTTCATGCCTTGTAATTTAACAAGTGATTTTAATTATCTCTTTGTGACTCGTTACTCTGCCGAAATCACTACTCACACACACTTCGTTCAATCTAACATCTCTAATACCTTACACATATCAAGAATTAGATCCTAGATTCATATACCGATATGAATTGAATCATGTTATGCCCAATCAAGCTCTCTCATAATGTTGAGCAAGTAATCACAAATTTTGAGATATATATAATGATAAAAATGAAAATTCCTTGTGATAATGTGTATTACGTCAACTAGAAAAATATAAAATAAAAGTGTCTTTCCACCAAGCCACTAGATTCAGACATGTTTACTCAAACGGCGTATGATCATACTATGTGGATGAAGATGAGGATTAGGATAAGATACCAACCAGCCATAAAAACTATAAATACATAGTTATATAACATTTAACAACTAATCAAGCAATATCACAATATGAAAATAGTAATTGTGTTTGAGTATAAACTTGTATAATAAATAAATAAAATAAAGTTGTGTACGCATAAAGTCCCCAAAGCAAAAATAGAAAAAATGGGAGTGTGATTACTCACCTTGATTGGTGAATAAAAAGATTAGGTATTTGGTTAAGCTTGGGTGAGTCCTAATGAGTAATTTGTAAATCAAAGTAATCAAAGCTCCTTTAGACTATGTTGGATAAATAAATGTCAAAGAAACATATAACACAACTAGAAGGTGAAAAAGAAACAAGAAAAACGAAATCAGTTTTAGGACATATTTATGTCACCGATTGCATAAATGTTTAAAAACAGGGCAAATGTCATAAAAAGCCAATATACTTTTCTATTTTATTTACAAAAGTCCCTCCACTTCTTTTTGCAAGTTAAATTCCCTATATTTCTTACTTTTGAATATATTTGTGAATTTATATTTAGCAAAAACTGGAAACCAGTTGTCTAGGTAAATATCTTCTTTTTTCTCTTTTTTGAGTGGCTTATTAATGGTAAATATTTTCTTTTTCTTTCTAATTAGCGCTTACCCGTTCTTTGCGTACGAAACAAATTCGAAGGATTTGTCATTTGATTTTGTTTTGTTTCAACCTAACGTCGGAATCATTGATTTAGATCTTGGAAAAAGGGTGGATGTCAGAGGGAGACGACGATGAAATCATATTTCGCAGTAGAATGCGAAGAAGTTTAACGGAATTATGTTGAAGATTGTGAAACGGTGGACAGAACTCCGGTTTATTATCTAGGTTTGGGAGGTAGTTCCGGCTCCAACAATGGACTGCTGCCGTTTATGTTTTCGCAGGAGAATCTGGGGTTAGGTGGGATAAGCGAATTGTGTCAGTTTAATACTAATAAATTAGTGTCTTTTGAACATAAATATATTAACTGAGATTGGACAATATATTCAAATATATTCACGTAATCTTTATCTTCTTATTATTAATAAGCTATTTAAGAAAGAAAAAGAAGATATTTACCATTAATAAGTCACTCAAACAAAAAAGAAAAAAAAAAAGATATGTGCCTATAAAACCAGTTTCAGTTTTTTCTAAATATAAATTCACAATTATATTTCAAAGTAACAAGTACAGGGACTTTAACGTGCAAAAAGAAGTGGAGGGACAGTTCTGAGTAAAATAGAAAAGTTTATTGGTTTTTTATGACATTTTCCCTTAAAAATATCAATAACTTATTAAAAACTATAAAAATCTCCAATCAACTAAAATAATGTGTAAGGAACAACTTTATTTTAGAAAGTTTGCCCAAATTTGTACCCGAGATAGGCTAAATTAGTCGATCTTAATAGAGGGTACAAATATGCGCACTAGTTTTAAAAAAATGATTGAGAAGTCGTAAGAAAGAATAAAAATACAATAAATATTCGTTAAAACCATAACTCAATAATACTGATGTTAGGATTTTTCCTTGCATATTTCTAGTTTGTTATGACCAAGTTATTGCTCGATCTTTGTCGAACAATTCTGCTATCAAATCTGGAACATTGTAAACAACAATGTTTTAATGTTATGGAATGAATTTTGATAAAGAAATTTATGAACCACTTATGGTATGATAAATACAATATGTATAGTCATGTATCATCAAAATTCTAATGGTTCTGGAATCAAAATAAATAAAACAAACAAAAACTTCAAGAATGTAAGACTTCTTAAGGTGTGCCATTAACGATCATGTTGCAAGCTTATGTTCTATGTCTCCTCGTGTAACGATTCCGGCAAATCCAGGTATACCCTAGCCGGTATATACTATTTACGTGTCATTTAAATATTGATTATATGAGTTATAGTACGTATATACGAGTATATATGATTCATAGTACGAATCATACTCGATTATATAGTGAATCGTATTGGAATTACAATTAACCAATGAACGATTATTGAAACCCGAACGAATCGGGAATTACATTATAGACGAAGTATATAATGTTTAGTGATATTTACGAAGTATTAATGCTTCGGGATAAGTAAATTATAGCACAGAAAAAGGATTTCGATTTAATGGTACGTCGGTACGCTAAACGAAACCTTTAACACCAAACCAAGCAAGAGACGATCAATCAAGCCGAAAAAGATGCGTAATTATTAATCATATGATGTTTTAATGTCATGGGTTAAGTTTTTAAAGTTTTTAAATCAATTTTATATAAATTTTATGTTAACCCGAAAAACAACCATTTTAGGCTCGTTTTAAGCCGAATTACGAGTTTAAACGAGAAACGAACTGAACCAGATTATCCACAACATTATCCGGATTACACAATCCAAATGTGTGGCTAATATTGAAGTTGTGGGACCCACCCCCACACCACCATATGGCCGGCCACCCCCCCACACCCCTTTTACACATTCCATTTTTATTTTCTTTCATCCAAACTCTCTCAAACTCTCTCAATCTTCAAACCTTCATCCAAGATTCATCCATTTTTCACCAAGATCTCAAGGTATATGCATGAATTGATGCTTGAATCTTGTTTTTAATTTCATAAATCTTGAGAAAAGGAAGTTTCATGTGAAAAATGGGTGAAAACCCGAGATGAAACCGATTCTCGTGTGATCAAAGGATGTATACAAGTTATACAAAGGATTTTGATCCAAGTAATTAGTTAAAAGTGTTTAGAATGAATTTTTACGGTTGAAATCTTGTCAAATGAATTTTCCATGTGAAAGACGGGTGAAAATCCGAGATGAAACCGACTCTTGCATGACCAAGAGATGTATACAAGTTATACAAGGGATCTTGGTCCAAGAAATGAGTAAAAAGAGTCGAGAACGGATTTTTACGGTCAAAATCGTTGTTTTGATGTTTTAACCGACACTAGGAAAGAAATGGCTTGATTGTGGGTATAACTTGCTTGGTGTGGTGTTGATGTGCTTGTAAGTGTTGTATCTAGCGGCTAGCAAAGGCTAGAAACCGAGATCCTTGCGATCTAAAGCTAGAAAACACAAAATAGTTCGGTTTTCGTGTGTTTATGAAATTTGGACAGATTTTCGTGTGCTTAGAGTCGGGTCACGAAATTTCACAGAGATGATCTACACATGAAAATATGAGATCTGTGAATTTTTGGTAATTTTTGGATAAAAGATGAATATTTGGTGAATTTAATGCTCGGTTTTGGCCAAAAATAGTGAAAAATAGCAAAACATGATGAAAAATTCCGGAAAATTTAAGATAAGCTTTTTATAACATATAAAAGTCACCCACAAAATTTGAGCTCAGTTGGAAAAGTCTAAGTAGGCTTTTCGGTGAAACGAGTTCTAGGGCTTTCTAGCTCGGTTTTGGGTGAAAATGGCTTGAAAAATAAGTTTTAAATTCTGGAAAAATTCCAGGAAGTTATGAGGATGATAGAGATCATCCCAGAAAAATTTGGGATTTTTCTAAAGTGTTTTGGTATTTTTGACATATTTAGTGTTTTAATAAGATTTAAAAATAGATAAATAAATGTAAATATAGGAAAATAAATCTGGAAAAATTCCAGGAAGTTATGAGGATGATAGAGATCATTCCAGAAAAATTTGGGATTTTTCTAAAGTGTTTTGGTATTTTTGATATATTTAGTGTTTTAATAAGATTTAAAAATAGATAAATAAATGTAAATATAGGAAAATAAATCTGGCAAAAAATTCCAGAAAGTTATGAGGATGACAAGGATCATCCCAGAAAAATTTGGGATTTTTCTAAAGTGTTTTGGTATTTTTGATATATTTAGTGTTTTAATAAGATTTAAAAATAGATAAATAAATGTAAATATAAGAAAATAAATCTGGAAAATTTTTACAAAATTCCTTACTGTCAAATTAAGTTTTGTGCAAAATTTCAAGACCCGAGACTAATCGGGTAATTATTTGTGCTAAAAAGAACATAAAAACAAGTTTTTAAAGCTTAAAACGTGTAAACCGGCAAAGTTCGCATAAGCGAGCTGACTGGTACATGAAAACTCTAAAAATGGACTATTTCATAAATCTAAGTAAATTAAGTAAAAATAAATCATCCGAAAATAATTCGGATGATTTGGGTAATTTTACCCGATTTTACCGTTTCCGGCACCGAAATACCGGAAACGGGCCCCACGGCCAAACGGGGTGTCAAACCGAGCTATAATTTCATCACCTTAACTAAATTGACTGTCAAACTCTAAGCAATGTCACAATCTGAGTCCTTAGAAGTGTCGCGGGGTTAACGTTGTCCCCGGATCGAGTACAGTACTGGGTTAACAATGTCCCCAGATGTACCGATTAATACGGATTTAGTTTATGGGAATTATATAGTAACGACTAGATATTATATTACAGATCCAGGCACGTAGCTGTTCCTTATATTACTCACCGACTCACAAAAAGGTGAGTTTTCACGAGCCCCTTTTAATGAATTGTTTTAATTATATTTTCCCGGGGCGGAAAACATGTCTTATTTAAAGTATTTAAGTACATACCGATCGTATGGAAATACTTGTACATTTATATATGTATGGTCTGATGCACATAATATATAAAATGTTTATCATGTGTTATTGTTCTGGGGTAACATAGTTCCCAGGGGTTATTATTGTTCTGGGGTAACATAGTTCCCAGGGGTTGTTATTGTTCTGGGGTAACATAGTTCCCAGGGGTTTTTATTGTTCTGGGGTAACATAGTTCCCAGGGGTTATTATTGTTCTGGGGTAACATAGTTCCCAGGGGTTGTTATTGTTCTGGGGTAACATAGTTCCCAGGGGTTGTTATTGTTCTGGGGTAACATAGTTCCCAGGGGTTGTTATTGTTCTGGGGTTACATAGTTCCCAGGGGTTGTTATTGTTCTGGGGTAACATAGTTCCCAGGGGTTATTATTGTTCTGGGGTAACATAGTTCCTAGAAAGTTAATGGAGATGTTCTGGGGTAACATAGTTCCCAGCATGATTATATTGTTAATAAATGATTATTAAAATGATTTGTCAGTGTTTATTTAAATTAGTGAAACTCACCAACTATTCGTAGTTGACCCGTTTTCTTTACATGTTTTCTAGGTATGCCCAAGTTGGAATGATTGATATGTGCTTAACTATCTGTGCTACCTGTTGGAAGCTTGCTGCTCTATGTTTTGTAATGAATTTATTAATGTCTTATCGGTAAAAAATGTGTGTAACACCTAGTCAGTATTGAAACTCGCAACAATGTAATATGTTATAAATTAATGTAGTGGTATTTTCTTTATAAGCAATGCTGTTGATATCAGATGTGTCTGTTGCATTCCGTGTACGTTTCCGCTGCGGTTACGGGGTGTTACAGAACTTGGTATCAGAGCCATTGGTTATAAAGAATTAGGATGTCTGAAAAAGATACCTAAAATATAACCAGTAGCTCAAGTATTATAGGATCTGAATATCAACTAATAATATATTGTGACGAGATCGGGATGAACTTGGATGGACAAGTGGGTTATTATGGTCCGGAACATAATAACAGGCTTGTCTGCACGAGGGAATTCAGGGGAAGTCACGGGGGACTTAAATAGGTAAAAATTGGCAACATATGTGTAAATGTATAATAATATTACTATGTGGCAAAATTGTATAAGTAAGTGCATGATTAATTTAATTATGAATTACACTATGGAAAGGGACTATATGTTTGTTAACTTGTGTGCAGGTAAAAATGGCAAGAACACCTAGTGTGTCGACGGAAGAGGACCCGGAAGAGGTCAGTTCCGGGGCCTCTGGAAGCCCAAGTGTAGCACCCAGCTCCGAGCCTTCGGAGGCTAGTCATAGTACTTCTAGACAGACCACCCCAGCTAGGAGTGCTAGTTTACCCTCCCCTGCTAGGGTTACCAGGTCTCCTACCCCGCCCGCACCACAGACCGCCCCGATTCCCCCCAGACACGGTCCCCGCCTCACGGCGCGGATCAGTGCCCCGTATGTTCCGCCCACTGTTACCCCACCCAGATCCACTTACCATAGGGGCGAGTCCTCCCACCCCCAGTCCGAGCCTGCGACCCTACCTGTGTGGGGTCTTCCGAGGCAGGAACGGGACTTGGCGGCTTGGCTACGTGTTCTCACCGAACAGGTGAACGAGCACTCTGCCGCCCTGGTCGTGGGGGTACAGAGGCGGACGTACCTCGGGGACTGCATACTGGATTACCAGTATGCTATTAACCAGTTAAAGAGGGAGTGCTCATACTCCCACTGGTTGATCGGCCAGATGGAAACCCGAATGCGGGTTATGGTGGCGGTGTTGGTGGTGCTGGTGGCGGTGTTGGTGGGGTTTGTTTACCACCATGTGTAGATGTGTTAGATGGTAGAATCTTGAACCGCTTTTTGATACTCCATGTGAGCAGTTAGTGGTGATGCTAACATGGAGTGAATCTTGTTTAGTTATGATACAACCACTGGCCCATAGGGGGTCTCTTTTAGGGCATATCATTATCGATACTTTTGGGTATCATTCAAGCACTGACCCATTGCGGGTTATGTCGAGATGATACCGACATAGGGCCCTTGTAATAAAACTTAGTTATGTAATGTTGACTGGAAAGTATGTAAACTGATGTTTGTGTAATATGTATCCATGTTTACTAATGAATGAAATATGTATTGTGTTTTATGATTTGAGATGGTATTGATTATATGTATTTCTTTGATGATTGTGTAGAATGGCACCGAAACGATCAACGAAAATATCAGAAGTAGATGTGAGCCGTTTGATTGCTCAACAGTTGGAGGCGGCGATACCGGACATAGTATCGCGCATCGCCACCAGTATTAATAACTCGACCAATCCAACCCCTCCGAGCAATCAAACGCCCATAAATAATGACGGGGAACAAAATGCTAATCCTCCAAGGAATGACAACACTATTCCGAGTAATGACGCACCGCCTAGGGTGGTCGTTACTGACAGCAATGGCCCTATACCTACGGTAGAGACAAACCGTACGGAACCAATTCGTGCATCCAGGGGATGTTCGATCAAGGATTTCATGTTGTGCAAGCCATTAGAGTTTAGCGGGTCTGAAGGACCGAATGGGTTAGTTAAATGGATAGAGAAAATCGAATCAGTGGTAAATATTAGCAACTATCCCGAGGATTGTATCGTTAA
Source organism: Bidens hawaiensis (assembly GCF_021521415.1). Taxonomy (NCBI): domain Eukaryota; kingdom Viridiplantae; phylum Streptophyta; class Magnoliopsida; order Asterales; family Asteraceae; genus Bidens; species Bidens hawaiensis. The sequence continues at coordinate 2,330 of NW_027499052.1, read as the reverse complement.
GTACGCCACCTGTACATTCACCGACCATGCCTTGACATGGTGGAACACCATAGTACAGACTCGAGGTCAGGTGGCGACAAACCACATGGCCTGGACGGAGCTTAAGGCTCTTGTGTTGGAACATTTCTGCCCAAAGAATGAATTGCAGAAACTGGAACATGAGTTGTGGAACCTAGAGATGCATGGGGCGGACCACTTGGGATATACCAACCGGTTTAATGAACTGTCACGATTAGTGCCGTGGTTGGTCACCCCAGAGTCAAAGAGGGTGGAACGTTATATTTGGGGACTTACTCCAGTAGTGAGGAGTATAGTTAACGCGGGAGGGCACCAGACGTATGAGGGTGCAGTGACACAGGCTGGTATTGTCACGTATGATTTCTTAAGGAGCGGATCGATAAAGGCAACAGGAGAGTCGGCTGGGGGAAAGCGAGGTACGTATGACAATAGGATCCGAGAGAAACAGCAAGGTAAACGAGCTAGGCCCGCTGCCCAGAGCTATGCCATGACTAGTTCGGGCGGAAGGCAAGAACCGCAGAAGGGAACGTTTCCTAGGTGCGGGAAATGTGGTTACCACCATAGTGGCGTGTGCAAAGAGGTGGTGTGCCACCGGTGTGGCAGGGTTGGACACTACTCACCAAATTGTAAGACAAATCTGAACAACCTGAACCGACAACCACAACCTATTCGGGCGCAACCATTTAGAACTCAACCAGCCCGACAGCAGAACCCGCAAGGAAACCAGATGGTGACCACTAGCCGTGCTTGCTACGAATGCGGCAGCACGGATCACTTCAAAAGGAACTGCCCGAAACTGAATCAGGGAGGAAACGGGAGACAACTCGCGGGTCAGCCATCGTCGTCCAATCCGGCGCGAGGCCGAGCATTTGTGATGGGAGCGAACGAGGCGCGCCAGGACCCCAGCGTAGTGACAGGTACCTTCCTCGTCTCTGATCATTACGCTTCTGTATTATTTGATACAGGCGCCGATAGAAGTTTTGTCTCCGTTAGATTCCTTTCGATAGCAAACCTTCCTATTGGTGAAACCATAGAACCTTACACCGTAGAAGTCGCTAACGGTAAAACCATGATAGTTAATCGGATTGTTCGGAATTGCCCTTTTATTCTGAGCGAACAATCCTTCCTGATTGACTTGTTACCTGTAGAATTGGGTAGTTTTGACGTGATAGTGGGAATGGATTGGTTGGCACGTAACAAGGTAGAAATAAACTGTGAAAAGAAAACCGTCAAGATCCGGGTGTCGGATGACGAGGAGGTATTAGTGCAGGGAGAAAAATCCGGCACCATGATACCATTTATATCCCACCTCAAGGTGTTGAAATATATACGTCAGGGATGTGTGGCGTATCTAGCGAGCCTGACGGCCGCTGATTCTGAGGAAAAACGGGTGGACGATATTCCCGTGGTACGCGAATTTCCACAAGTTTTTCCAGAGGAACTTCCTGGATTACCGCCAACCCGACAGGTCGAATTCAGAATCGATCTGTTACCACAAGCTGGCCCTGTTGCTAAGGCCCCTTACAGACTTGCACCGTCCGAGATGCAAGAATTATCCAACCAGTTGCAGGAATTGTTGGATAAGGGATTTATTCGTCCCAGCTATTCCCCGTGGGGTGCACCTGTACTATTTGTGAAAAAGGACGGAAGCCTTCGAATGTGCATTGACTACAGGGAATTGAACAAATTAACCATCAAAAATAGGTATCCTCTTCCCCGAATCGATGATTTGTTCGACCAACTACAAGGTGCGAGCTATTTCTCAAAGATTGATCTTAGATCGGGATACCACCAAGTTAAAATTCAGGAGGAGGATATCCCAAAAACCGCGTTTCGGACTCGCTACGGCCACTATGAATTTCTAGTTATGCCTTTTGGGCTAACAAATGCGCCAGCGGTGTTCATGGATCTCATGAACCGAGTCTGTAAACCCTATCTCGACAAATTCGTCATTGTATTTATTGACGATATTTTGATATATTCAAAAAGTAAAGAAGAACATGAGCGACATTTGAGGTTAGTTTTGGAGCTTTTGGATCAGGAGAAGTTGTATGCAAAATTCTCCAAGTGTAACTTCTGGTTACAAGAGGTGCAATTCCTCGGTCACGTTATAAACCACCAAGGAATACACGTTGATCCGAGTAAAGTTGAAGCAATTAAGGATTGGCAAGCGCCTAAATCTCCGAAGGAAATCCGCCAATTCTTAGGCTTAGCTGGATACTATCGTCGATTTATAGAGAACTTTTCCAGCATCGCCCAACCTTTAACCCTCCTGACTCAAAAGGATCGGAAATATGAATGGGGTGAAGAGC